>NC_056459.1:21807999-22107999 GCF_018296145.1 Oncorhynchus tshawytscha
ACTCACTGCTCTAGCACACTCTGCTAACCCTGATGTCCTTGCTGTGTCTGAATCCTGGCTCAGGAAGGCCACCAAAAATTCAGAGATTTCCATACCCAACTATAACATCTTCCGTCAAGATAGATCTGCCAAAGGGGAGGAGTTGCAGTCTACTGCAGAGATAGCCTGCAAAGTAATGTCATACTTTCCAGGTCCATACCCAAACAGTTCGAACTACTAATTTTGAAAATTACTCTCTCCAGAAATAAGTCTCTCACTGTTGCCGCCTGCTACCGACCCCCTCAGCTCCCAGCTGTGCCTGGACACCATTTGTGAATTGATCGCCCCCATCTAGCCTCAGAGTTTGTTCTGTTAGGTGACCTAAACTGGGATATGCTTAACACCCCGCCAGTCCTACAATCTAAGCTAGATGCCCTCAATCTCACACAAATCATCAAGGAACCCACCAGGTACAACCCTAACTCTGTAAACAAGGGCACCCTCATAGACGTCATCCTGACCAACTGGCCCTCCAAATACACCTCTGCTGTCTTCAACCAGGATCTCAGCGATCACTGCCTCATTGCCTGTATCCGCTACGGAGCCGCAGTCAAACGACCACCCCTCATCACGGTCAAACGCTCCCTAAAACACTTCTGTGAGCAGGCCTTTCTAATCGACCTGGCCCGTGTATCCTGGAAGGACATCGACCTCATCCCGTCAGTTGAGGATGCCTGGTCATTCTTTAAAAGTAACTTCCTCACCATTTTAGATAAGCATGCTCCGTTCAAAAATGCAGAACTAAGAACAGATACAGTCCTTGGTTCACCCCAGACCTGACTGCCCTCGACCAGCACAAAAACATCCTGTGGCGGACTGCAATAGCATCGAATAGTCCCCGTGATATGCAACTGTTCAGGGAAGTCCGGAACCAATACACGCAGTCAGTCAGGAAAGCTAAGGCCAGCTTCTTCAGGCAGAAGTTTGCATCCTGTAGCTCCAACTCCAAAAGTTCTGGGACACTGTGAAGTCCATGGAGAACAAGAGCACCTCCTCCCAGCTGCCCACTGCACTGAGGCTAGGTAACACGGTCACCACCGATAAATCCATGATTATCGAAAACTTCAATAAGCATTTCTCAACGGCTGGCCATGCCTTCCGCCTGGCTACTCCAACCTCGGCCAACAGCTCCTCCCCCGGCAGCTCCTCGCCCAAGCCTCTCCAAGTTCTCCTTTACCCAAATCCAGATAGCAGATGTTCTGAAAGAGCTGCAAAACCTGGACCCGTACAAATCAGCTGGGCTTGACAATCTGGACCCCTATTTCTGAAACTATCCGCCGCCATTGTCGCAACCCCTATTACCAGCCTGTTCAACCTCTCTTTCATATCGTCTGAGATCCCCAAGGATTGGAAAGCTGCCGCAGTCATCCCCCTCTTCAAAGGGGAGACACCCTGGACCCAAACTGTTACAGACCTATATCCATCCTGCCCTGCCTATCTAAGGTCTTCGAAAGCCAAGTCAACAAACAGGTCACTGACCATCTCGAATCCCACCGTACCTTCTCCGCTGTGCAATCTGGCTTCCGAGCCGGTCACGGGTGCACCTCAGCCACACTCAAGGTACTAAACGATATCATAACCGCCATCGATAAAAGACAGTACTGTGCAGCCGTCTTCATCGACCTTGCCAAGGCTTTCGACTCTGTCAATCACCATATTCTCATCGGCAGACTCAGTAGCCTCGGTTTTTCGGATGACTGCCTTGCCTGGTTCACCAATTACTTTGCAGACAGAGTTCAGTGTGTCAAATCGGAGGGCATGCTGTCCGGTCCTCTGGCAGTCTCTATGGGGGTACCACAGGGTTCATTCTCGGGCCGACTCTTTTCTCTGTGTATATCAATGATGTTGCTCTTGCTGCGGGCGATTCCCTGATCCACCTCTACGCAGACGACACCATTCTATATACTTTCGGCCCGTCATTGGACACTGTGCTATCTAACCTCCAAACAAGCTTCAATGCCATACAACACTCCTTCCGTGGCCTCCAACTCCTCTTAAACGCTAGTAAAACCAAATGCATGCTTTTCAACCGATCGCTGCCTGCACCCGCATGCCCGACTAGCATCACCACCCTGGATGGTTCCGACCTTGAATATGTGGACATCTATAAGTACCTAGGTGTCTGGCTAGACTGCAAACTCTCCTTCCAGACTCATATCAAACACCTCCAATCAAAAATCAAATCAAGAGTCGGCTTTCTATTCCGCAACAAAGCCTCCTTCACTCACGCCGCCAAGCTTACCCTAGTAAAACTGACTATCCTACCAATCCTCGACTTCGGCGATGTCATCTACAAAATGGCTTCCAACACTCTACTCAGCAAACTGGATGCAGTATATCACAGTGCCATCCGTTTTGTCACTAAAGCACCTTATACCACCCACCACTGCGACTTGTATGCTCTAGTCGGCTGGCCCTCGCTACATATTCGTCGCCAGACCCACTGGCTCCAGGTCATCTACAAGTCCATGCTAGGTAAAGCTCCGCCTTATCTCAGTTCACTGGTCACGATGGCAACACCCATCCGTAGCACGCGCTCCAGCAGGTGTATCTCACTGATCATCCCTAAAGCCAACACCTCATTTGCCGCCTTTCGTTCCAGTACTCTGCTGCCTGTGACTGGAACGAATTGCAAAAATCGCTGAAGTTGGAGACTTTTATCTCCCTCACCAACTTCAAACATCAGCTATCTGAGCAGCTAACCGATCGCTGCAGCTGTACATAGTCTATTGGTAATAGCCCACCCATTTTCACCTACCTCATCCCCATACTGTTTTTATTTATTTACTTTTCTGCTCTTTTGCACACCAATATCTCTACCTGTACATGACCATCTGATCATATATCACTCCAGTGTTAATCTGCAAAATTGTAACTATTCGTCTACCTCCTCATGCCTTTTGCACACATTGTACATTGTATATAGACTCCCTTTGTTTTCTACTGTGTTATTGACTTGTTAATTTGTTTATTCATCCCTAAACCAACACCTCATTTTCAAACTCCAGTTCTCTGCTGCCTGTGACTGGAACGAATTGCAAAAATCGCTGAAGTTGGAGACTTTTATCTCCCTCACCAACTTCAAAAATCTGCTATCTGAGCAGATAACCGATCGCTGCAGCTGTACATAGTCTATCGGTAAATAGCCCACCCATTTTTACCTACCTCATCCCCATACTGTTTTTATTTATTTACTTTTCTACTCTTTTGCACACCAATATCTCTACCTGTACATGACCATCTGATCATTTATCACTCCAGTGTTAATCTGCAAAATTGTAATTATTCGCCTACCTCCTCATGCCTTTTGCACACAATGTATATAGACTCCCCTTTTTTTTCCTACTGTGTTATTGACTTGTTAATTGTTTATTCCATGTGTAACTCTGTGTTGTCTGTTCACACTGCTATGCTTTATCTTGGCCAGGTCGCAGTTGCAAATGAGAACTTGTTCTCAACTAGCCTACCTGGTTAAATAAAGGTGAAATAAAAAAATAAAAAAATTAAAAAGAGGAGTGCAACCAATTCATTACCTCCAAAAACAAGCAATCCCATCAAAACCTCAACATTCATCTGGGAGGGACAGAAAAGGCCCAAGCATCCTCCTACAAAGCCAGAAACTGGACACCCAGCCATGGCCCGGGGCTGGAAGATGCTTGTCGATATTGGCCAGCAACTCATTTTTCCACCTGAGATTGCTTCTACCAACCTTAGGCCAGACATTGTACTCTGGTCCCCTTCACGAAAGGCTGTGTACATCATAGAGCTCACAGTCCCGTGGGAAAACTCTGTTGAAGAGTCCTACGAGCGTAAGAAACTGCGTTACACAGAGTTGGCAGCAGACACAACTCAGCGTGGCTGGAATGCAAAATTCTGGCCAGTTGAAGTGGGATGCAGAGGATTCGTGGCTTCTTCCACCATCCGGTTGCTGAAAGAACTTGGAATCCATGGACAGGCTCTGCGGCAGACCGTCAGAGCAGTTTCTCAAGCAGCTGAAATAGGCAGCCAGTGGATCTGGATCAAACGGAGGGACCCTTGCTGGGCTATAACTTCATGATCCCCCACCCCCACCTGAGAACCCAATTCAGATCTCTCCAACTTGAGAAGGGCATATGAGGTATGCGGTCAGCTGTAGGGCTGGCTCAAGGAAGAGGACGCCCCTGCCTTGCATAGTCCCATGGGAAATTTTAATTGGGCATGGCACACAAGCTAAGGCTTGATCACCCTTTACCTGGCCACCTTTGGTGAGGGTGTTTAGTGATTAAAGGCCAAAACACCCACTGATTCGAAGGCACACTGAGGATGTGTCCCAAAATTGACATCTTAACCCAGTCTAAGAAATAAACCTTCAATGCCACTCTGTCAACATCACGACAAATCTCATGTGAGTATGTACCATCTATTGGCACAATGGACAGTTTTTAACATCTCGTCCCGTGGTTTATGATTCTGATTCACACGCTAGATCAGCTAGATGCAAGCAAGAGTGTGAAAAATCACTTTTGGTTGTTTGAAAAGGAAATAATCTCCAAAATATAATTCTTTTTTTTAACAAGCCTTAGAAAGTTGGTTGCAATTTCAGTTTAATCCACCTGAAAAGACAGAAGAAATAATACAACAAATATTGTGGTTAAACTCAAATACATTATTTGATTAAAAAAAAAAGTTTAAAAAAGGTATTTTAGTGAATGATATCATAAATAGTACTGGTGGAGTTGTCACAGAAGTAGCTAACACAGATGTAACGGTTTTCTAGTGGTGATGAAGGAGAGTCGGACCAAACTGCAGCGTGTCGATTGCGATCCATATTTATTAAACAAAACGTAAACACGACTAAACACTAAACACTACAAAACAATAAACGTAATGAAAACCGAAAACAGCCTATCTAGTGCAAACTAACAGAGAGTACAAGTAAGACACTAAGGACAATCACCCACGACAAACAAAGAATATGGCTGCCTAAATATGGTTCCCAATCAGAGACAACGATAAGCACCTGCCTCTGATTGAAAACCATTCCAGACAGCCATAGACTTTGCTAGATAACCCTCTAAGCTACAATCCCAATACCACCACCAAAACCCCAAGACAAACACACCACAATTACAAAAACCCCATGCCACACCCTGGCCTGACCAAATACATAAAGATAAACACAAAATACTTTGACCAGGGCGTGACAGAACCCCCCCCCCTAAGGTGCGGACTCCCGAACGCACAACCTAAACCTGTAGGGGAGGGTCTGGGTGGGCATCTGTCCGCGGTGGCGGCTCTGGTGCTGGACGTGGACCCCACTCCATAATTGTCTTAGTCCACCTCCTTAGTGTCCCTTGAGTGGCGACCCTCGCCGCTAACCTTGGCCTAGGAAACCTAACAACGGGCCCCACTGGACTGAGGTAGCTCGGGACCGAGGGGAAGCTCGGGACCGAGGGGAAGCTCGGGACCGAGGGGAAGCTCGGGACCGAGGGGAAGCTCAGGAGTGAGAGGAAGCTCAGGCAGGTTGATGGATCTACCAGATCCTGGCTGGCTGGTGGTTCCGGCAGATCCTGGCTGACTGGCACTTCTGGCGGATCCTGGCTGACTGGTGGATCCTGGCAGACTGGCGGATCCTGGCCGACTGGCGGATCCTGGCCGACTGGCGGATCCTGGCCGACTGGCGGATCCTGGCCGACTGGCGGATCCTGGCCGACTGGCGGATCCTGGCAGACTGGCGGATCCTGGCAGACTGGCGGATCCTGGCAGACTGGCGGATCCTGGCAGACTGGCGGATCCTGGCAGACTGGCGGATCCTGGCAGACTGGCGGATCCTGGCTGACTGGCACTTCTGGCGGATCCTGGCTGACTGGCGGATCCTGGCAGACTGGCGGATCCTGGCAGACTGGCGGATCCTGGCAGACTGGCGGATCCTGGCAGACTGGCGGATCCTGGCAGACTGGCGGATCCTGGCAGACTGGCGGATCCTGGCTGAATGGCGGATCTAACTGATCCTGGCTGACTGGCAGATCCTGGCCGACTGGCAGTTCTGGCGGATCCTGGCCGACTGGCGGATCCTGGTTGACTGGCAGTTCTGGCAGATCCCGGCTGACTGGCGGATCTGGAAGAGTCTGGTTGACTGGCAGATCTGGAAGAGTCTGGTTGACTGGCAGATCTGGAAGAGTCTGGTTGACTGGCAGATCTGGAAGAGTCTGGTTGACTGGCAGATCTGGAAGAGTCTGGTTGACTGGCAGATCTGGAAGAGTCTGGTTGACTGGCAGATCTGGAAGAGTCTGGTTGACTGGCAGATCTGGAAGAGTCTGGCTGACTGGCAGATCTGGAAGAGTCTGGCTGACTGGCAGATCTGGAAGAGTCTGGCAGATCTGGAAGAGTCTGGCTGACTGGCAGATCTGGCGGCGCTGGGCAGCCTGGCGGCGCTGGGCAGACTGGCGACGCTGGGCAGACTGGCGACGCTGGGCAGACTGGCGACGCTGGGCAGCCTGGCGATGCTGGGCAGACTGGCGATGCTGGGCAGACTGGCAATGCTGGGCAGACTGGTGGCGCTGGGCAGACTGGCGACGCTGGGCAGACTGGCGGTGCTGGGCAGACTGGCGGTGCTGGGCAGACTGACGGCGCTGGGCAGACTGACGGCGCTGGGCAGACTGGTGACGCTGGGCAGACGGGAGGCACTGGCGGCGCTGGGCAGACTGGCGGCCCTAGCTGCTCCATATAGGCTGACAGCTCTGGCGGCTTCTTACAGACTGACAGCTCTGGCGGCTCCGTGCTGACTGGCTGCTCCTTGCAGCCTGGCAGCTCCTTGCAGACTGACAGCTCCGTGCAGACTGACAGCTCCGTGCAGACTGACAGCTCCTTGCAGACTGACAGCTCCTTGCAGACTGACAGCTCCTTGCAGACTGACAGCTCCTTGCAGACTGGCTGCTCCATGCAGACTGGCTGCTCTATGCAGACTGACATCTCTGGCTGCTTCATGCAGACTGACAGCTCTGGCTGCTCCACGTAGGCTGACAGCTCTGGCGGCTCCGTGCAGACTGGCAGCTCCTTACAGACTGGCAGCTCCTTGCAGACTGGTAGCTCCGTGCAGACTGGCAGCTCCGTGCAGACTGGCAGCTCCGTGCAGACTGGCAGCTCCTTACAGACTGGCAGCTCCTTGCAGACTGGTAGCTCCGTGCAGACTGGCAGCTCTGTGCAGACTGGCAGCTCCGTGCAGACTGACAGCTCCTTACAGACTGGCAGCTCCTTGCAGACTGGTAGCTCCGTGCAGACTGGCAGCTCTGTGCAGACTGGCAGCTCCGTGCAGACTGGCAGCTCCGTGCAGACCGGCAGCTCCGTGCAGACTGGCAGCTCCGTGCAGACCGGCAGCTCCGTGCAGACCGGCAGCTCCGTGCAGACCGGCAGCTCCGTGCAGACCGGCAGCTCCGTGCAGACCGGCAGCTCCGTGCAGACTGACAGCTCCTTACAGACTGGCAGCTCCTTACAGACTGGCAGCTCCTTACAGACTGGCAGCTGCGCTGAACAGGCGGGAGACTCCGGCCGCGCAGGAGAGGAGAAAGGCTCTGGCTGCGCTGAACAGGCGGGAGACTCCAGCAGCGCTGTAGAGGAGAAAGGCTCCGGCAGCGCTGAACAGGTGGGACGCACTGTAGGCCTGATGCGTGGTGCTGGCACTGGTATGCCGTGCATGCTATGCCAAGCCCACACCTTTCTTTCTACTCTGTCCAATACATCCTCCACACTCTCAGACTCAGCACTCTGCTTCGCCGACAGCTCCAATTCCATCCATGGCTCTGCCCAGGGTCCTTGTCCGTCAAGGATCTCCTCCCAAGTCCATTTATCCAAAGAGTGCAGCCTCTCCCAATGCTGCTGCTGCCTCTGTTGCTTCTCCTGCTGCTGCCTTTGCTCCTGCTGCTGCCTTTGCTGCTGCTGCTGTTGCTCCTGCTGCACCTGTCGCTTCTCCTGCTGCTGCTGTTGCTGCTGCATCTGTTTACCACGCCGCTTGGTCCTTGGTTGGTGGGTGATTCTGTAACGGTTTTCTAGTGGTGATGAAGGAGAGTCGGACCAAACTGCAGCGTGTCGATTGCAATCCATATTTATTAAACAAAACGTAAACACGACTAAACACTAAACACTACAAAACAATAAACGTAATGAAAACCGAAAACAGCCTATCTAGTGCAAACTAACAGCGAGTACAAGTAAGACACTAAGGACAATCACCCACGACAAACTCAAAGAATATGGCTGCCTAAATATGGTTCCCAATCAGAGACAACGATAAGCACCTGCCTCTGATTGAGAACCATTCCAGACAGCCATAGACTTTGCTAGATAACCCTCTAAGCTACAATCCCAATACCACCACCAAAACCCCAAGACAAACACACCACAATTACAAAAACCCCATGCCACACCCTGGCCTGACCAAATACATAAAGATAAACACAAAATACTTTGACCAGGGTGTGACAACAGACATATGGAAATGTCTGCTCTACCAAAAATTACAACCAACGAATTGCAGCATTACCACAAAAATGGGGGCAAGTAGAAGGGAAAAAAGGAACTTGTATGTCGTATTGTATGTATTAAAGAACATAAATGGCTAAAAAAGTGTGATAAATAAAAACATATACCGATTTCATTTAAGGACCAAAAAACTGACAGCTGTGCCATCCATGTAAATTGCTAAATAGTTGGGAAGAGATTCCATGGCACATGGTTTATGAATTGATACGCAAAACACTGGGATGTTATATATATGGGCGATACAATCTTCCCAGCTCTGCAGATTGTGAGGAGGCAGAGTCATTAGCTCATTCATTTTGGTATTGTCCATATGTAGCTTGTTTTTGGTCACAGGTCCAGGAATGGCTGAAGAATTGCAACATTTGCCTAGAACTAACGCTGCAGACAGCAATACTGGGTGATTTGAAATGTCATAGTCAATCAATAATATAATAATTATTTTAGCAAAATTTTTTATTTTTCATTTACAATCCGTAGAAGATATGAGAATAGAAAGGTTCAGTACCTTTGTGAAGCATCACAGCACAGTTGAAAAATATATGGCAAATAGAAATCCAAAATGGATGCTGTTGAGCGATAGATGGGAGGGATTGAATGGAGCTGAAGGGTGGGACTAATAACAAGATAACCAATGTATAACATACAGGGCCTGAAAAATGTATACAGGTTCAGAAATGTTGTGAAATAGCACAGTTACAAATAGAAATCAAACTGGATGGACATCAGAAATTTTTATTTATTTTTTATTTTACCTTTATTTAACCAGGTAGGCAAGTTGAGAACAAGTTCTCATTTACAATTGCGACCTGGCCAAGATAAAGCAAAGCAGTTCGACAGATACAACGACACAGAGTTACACATGGAGTAAAACAAATATACAGTCAATAATACAGTATAAACAAGTCTATATACAATGTGAGCAAATGAGGTGAGAAGGGAGGTAAAGGCAAAAAAGGCCATGGTGGCAAAGTAAATACAATAAAGCAAGTAAAACACTGGAATGGTAGTTTTGCAATGGAAGAATGTGCAAAGTAGAAATAAAAATAATGGGGTGCAAAGGAGCAAAATAAATAAATTAATTAAAATTAAATACAGTTGGGAAAGAGGTAGTTGTTTGGGCTCAATTATAGGTGGGCTATGTACAGGTGCAGTAATCTGTGAGCTGCTCTGACAGTTGGTGCTTAAAGCTAGTGAGGGAGATAAGTGTTTCCAGTTTCAGAGATTTTTGTAGTTCGTTCCAGTCATTGGCAGCAGAGAACTGGAAGGAGAGGCGGCCAAAGAAAGAATTGGTTTTGGGGGTGACTAGAGAGATATACCTGCTGGAGCGTGTGCTACAGGTGGGAGATGCTATGGTGACCAGCGAGCTGAGATAAGGGGGGACTTTACCTAGCAGGGTCTTGTAGATGACATGGAGCCAGTGGGTTTGGCGACGAGTATGAAGCGAGGGCCAGCCAACGAGAGCGTACAGGTCGCAGTGGTGGGTAGTATATGGGGCTTTGGTGACAAAACGGATTGCACTGTGATAGACTGCATCCAATTTGTTGAGTAGGGTATTGGAGGCTATTTTGTAAATGACATCGCCAAAGTCGAGGATTGGTAGGATGGTCAGTTTTACAAGGGTATGTTTGGCAGCATGAGTGAAGGATGCTTTGATGCGAAATAGGAAGCCAATTCTAGATTTAACTTTGGATTGGAGATGTTTGATATGGGTCTGGAAGGAGAGTTTACAGTCTAACCAGACCCCTAAGTATTTGTAGTTGTCCACGTATTCTAAGTCAGAGCCGTCCAGAGTAGTGATGTTGGACAGGCGGGTAGGTGCAGGTAGCGATCGGTTGAAGAGCATGCATTTAGTTTTACTTGTATTTAAGAGCAATTGGAGGCCACGGAAGGAGAGTTGTATGGCATTGAAGCTTGCCTGGAGGGTTGTTAACACAGTGTCCAAAGAAGGGCCGGAAGTATACAGAATGGTGTCGTCTGCGTAGAGGTGGATCAGAGACTCACCAGCAGCAAGAGCGACCTCATTGATGTATACAGAGAAGAGAGTCGGTCCAAGAATTGAACCCTGTGGCACCCCCATAGAGACTGCCAGAGGTCCGGACAGCAGACCCTCCGATTTGACACACTGAACTCTATCAGAGAAGTAGTTGGTGAACCAGGCGAGGCAATCATTTGAGAAACCAAGGCTGTCGAGTCTGCCGATGAGGATGTGGTGATTGACAGAGTCGAAAGCCTTGGCCAGATCAATGAATACGGCTGCACAGTAATGTTTCTTATCGATGGCGGTTAAGATATCGTTTAGGACCTTGAGCGTGGCTGAGGTGCACCCATGACCAGCTCTGAAACCAGATTGCATAGCAGAGAAGGTATGGTGAGATTCGAAATGGTCGGTAATCTGTTTGTTGACTTGGCTTTCGAAGACCTTAGAAAGGCACGGTAGGATAGATATAGGTCTGTAGCAGTTTGGGTCAAGAGTGTCCCCCCCTTTGAAGAGGGGGATGACCGCAGCTGCTTTCCAATCTTTGGGAATCTCAGACGACACGAAAGAGAGGTTGAACAGGCTAGTAATAGGGGTGGCAACAATTTCGGCAGATAATTTTAGAAAGAAAGGGTCCAGATTGTCTAGCCCGGCTGATTTGTAGGGGTCCAGATTTTGCAGCTCTTTCAGAACATCAGCTGAATGGATTTGAGAGAAGGAGAAATGGGGAAGACTTGGGCGAGTTGCTGTTGGGGGTGCAGTGCTGTTGACCGGGGTAGGAGTGGCCAGGTGGAAAGCATGGCCAGCCGTAGAAAAATGCTTATTGAAATTCTCAATTATGGTGGATTTATCAGTGGTGACAGTGTTTCCTATCTTCAGTGCAGTGGGCAGCTGGAATGAGGTGTTCTTATTCGCCATGGACTTTACAGTGTCCCAGAACTTTTTTGAGTTAGTGTTGCAGGAAGCTCATTTCTGCTTGAAAAAGAGGAAGGACTAAAAACAAACAAAATATTACTATTGTAAAATAGATTGTCTGTAAAATGTGTATAAGATGTATAAACTGAAGGTAGAAGCCTAAGTGTTGTTTATTAGTTTACTCCAATTGGGGAAGGGTGGTAAGGGCTTTCGGGGAATAATAAAGGTATATTATTATTATTTTTTTAATTAGGTATGTCTATATAGGTATGTGGTATGTATATGAATATATGGGGCGCCGGGTAGCCTAGTGGTTAGAGCGTTGGACTAGTAAACGGAAGGTTGCAAGTTCAAATCCCCAAGTTGAAAAATCGAGGTACAAATCTGTCATTCTGCCCCTGAACATTTGGGGCAGAACCATCATTGAAAATAAGAATTTGTTCTTAACTGACTTGCCTAGTTAAATTAAGGTTAAAAAAATATGTGTATGTCTATGGGAAAATATATATTTACAAAAAAAATGTATGGAGGATTGTAAATGATGCAGACAATTACATTGACGGAAGCAACAATCTTTCCACAATATTAAGCTTATTAAAAAAAATAGAAGAGTGTGCAAGACGGTATTGAATGTGTCACTGTGTCACTGTGTCACCATTTTCTCTCGACTTGTGTACCTACGTTGTAAACTGTCATTCATAGGCCAGGCTGTAGCAATCTCATGATGGGTATAGGGAAAATCTGTGTTTTTATTGTAATACATGTGAATTATGAGGATTTGTTTGAGGGATGTGTTGCTACAGTACTAAGTAATGGGAACATTAACACTGTGTTAATCATTGGCCATTAGTATTTGGTATTTATAGATGGCAAAATCCTGTTAATGTCCATTTACATAAAAAACATGTACATTCTTCTATTAATGTCTTCATTTGTTGTTGAATGGAAAGTCATGACATGTTACACAGACATTTGCGAGCCACAGCCTTGCCAAAAACAACAGTTATTTTATTAAAACTCTCAGAATATTGGCTCTGTGCCCTGGGACTGGGACCAAAGCAACTATCTCAGAACCTCTATCTGAATATGTGGATAGACAGACACACAAAGAGAAAAACAGGCACACGCATATACACACAGGCCCTAGTTTTGTCACATTTGGGCTACTGTTCAGTTGTGGGGTCAGGTTCCACAAAGAGGAGCCTTAGGAAAATTACAATTGGCTCAGAACAGGGCAGTACGGCTGTCCCTTAAATGTACACGGAGAGCTAACTTTAATCATATGCATGTAAATCTCTCATGGCTCACAGTGGAGGAGAGATTGACTTCATCACTACTTGTTTTTGTAAGAAGTGTTGACAAGCTGAATGCACCGAGCTGTTTGTTTAAACTACTAGTACAGACACCCATGCATACCCCACAAGACATGTCACCAGAGGTCTCTGAACAGTCCCCAAGTCCAGAACAGACTATGGAAGGCACACAGTACTACACAGAGCCATGACTACAAGTAACTCTATTACACATCAGGAGTTACGAATCTTACATACTCCTCTGTGAGGAAGACAGAGCTTCCTTTGTGAGAGCATAGGCTTCAATACGGGTACTACCTTTCCTCCGGCAATATTGTTACCCATTATAAAGGTCACACCTTTTACTGGCAACATAGGACGTACCCCACTTTGAATATTCCACTGATTAACTCAGTGTGTACCTTCACAAAGTGCAATGGCACTGGGACAAAACCCATTTCAATACCCTGAACTAACACACTGGAACCACAGTATGTATTGTCGGATAAGGGCAAAACATCAGATAATATAAACAATATAAGACCAACTCCTGTTGGCGGCTTGGCACGAATAGGCATCCCTTGTTTGTGTTTTAGCAGGAAGCAGTCATTAATCATATGTCCCACCTTATGACAATAGAAACAGGGACGCTCATTTTTCTGGCGTGCTTGATATACTACTGGCCGACTAGGGCTAAAAGTAGACAATTCAGTGGCTCTACTCTCAGTATGAGCCGAAAACACGCTTTTGTACACAGAAGCTTCTGACAGGGAGGATACTTTCTGTTCATTTAGGTAAACTACAATGCGTTCGGGTAAGCAATTTTTAAATTCTTCCAACAAGATTAACTCCCGGGGAGAGTTGAAATCAGTTACCTTGCTAGCAGCATGCCATTTATCAAACAGATTCCCCTTGTCTCTAGCATGTCTTACTAGAAGACTTTCTATGAGACCTAAATCTCTGTCGGTATGCCTCAGGCACAAGCTCATAGGCACGAAGAACAGTAGCTTTGACCCCTTCATAATTCAAACTGTCTTCAAGAGGTAGCGCTGACAAAACCTCTTGGGCTTTACCAGTTAATTTACACTGAAGTAAAAGGCACCATACCTCTTCAGGCCATTTCAATGCAGATTTAAAAAACAGATTTCAATTACACCTTATGGAACAGCGGAGACTGTGAAATGGCACACACACAGGTACAGGCACACACAAGTACATTGTAATATTGTTTTATGGTGGTATTATACATTTTCTATTTTAGATATGTAGTTGTGTAATAATATTATATGATGCACTATTTTGTTTTATTTGTAATGTAAGTGCTTTAATGTGTTTGGACCCCAGGAAAGGTAGCTTCTTCTACCTTGGCAACAGCTAATGGAGATCCCCAATAAATACAAATACTAAGTACACACACACCATAAAGATCCAGCAGCTACAGCACTTGATAGGATAATAACTAGACAATTATTCCTTACTTTTTCATTCCAAACACTTTGAAGAGTTATCATAATCTTCTCTCTAAATCAGTAGTTTATCATTTCCATTCAACATATCACTTTTCCACAGTAGATTATTTCCTTCCAGTAGATCACTCCCTCAGCAGATAATCCAATATGATTAATGAGACATTCTTGTTCTGAGACCAAGCTGCCTCCTTAGGGCCTATATCCCGATATGTGCTATGAGCCTCTCCTGTCACAACACACGCTGGAAGATATAAATCAATAAATATATAAAACCCAATAGGCAAAAAAACCACCCCATTCCTTATATAGTACACTACCTTTGACCAGCGCTCTATGCGCCCTGGTCAAAAGTAGTGCACTACATAGAGAATAGGGTGCCTTTTGGGAGGCTTCCAAAGGTCCCTGGCTGGATCATGGGATGCTTGATGTGTTTTGACACTTGATTTGAGAGGATCTGGATTTGGAGCAAGGCGAGCTGTTATTTAAAACATCCCTGTTGACATAAAAAGTATGGCTGCCATCTCTGTCCTTTGCAAAACTGAGATAATTTTTTAGCCAAAGCTCAGACTTAGTATCTTTGTCAGATATGGCAAATTATGGCATTGACAGGTGGATAAATAATGCTCCTTGTCTTTATAACACTTTGTTTGAATTTAATTTGGGGATTTGACTGACTGCCTTTTGGTTCAAAAACTGGGCACCAACTTGTGTTTGAGTCCTGTCCAGTTCCTCCCTGCAAAATAAACAACCAGTCTTGTCCTTTCTCTGTGGGGTTGAATGCCAGGCTCAAACCAGCCTTGTCCTTTCTCTATGGAGTTGAATGCCAAGCTCAAACCAGCCTTGTCCTTTCTCTGTGGGGTTGAATGCCAGGCTCAAACCAGCCTTGTCCTTTCTCTGTGGGGTTGAATGCCAGGCTCAGACATGTATCACAAATGCTGGCGCTGAGCCAAAGTGTTTGCCACGTGGGAGATAGGCCTGGCGCTGAGCCAAAGTGTTTGGCATGTGGGAGAGAGGCCTTGCCTGCTCATAAGCCTCTGATGCCTGGACAGGTTTTTATTCTTCTAAGAATTTAAAGGGCACAAGTAATGAACTCTGCTGTCAAACCTGACACACTGTCTTTATGAGGCCTACTTTGATTTGTTCCTCTCTGTCCCACTGGGCAAAAACTGGTTGAATCAACATTGTTTCCACGTCATAAAAAAAAGCTCTGTAATAATGTTGAATCAACATGGAAAATTGATTGGACTTGCCAAGGGAATTTTCATCCAACTTTTAACCTCAATCAAATATTTTTGTTGATTTCATGTTGAATTCACATTAGTTGACAACTCAACCAAATGTAAATCAAAACTAGATGTTGAACTGACGTCTGTGCCCAGTGGGGTGTTTTTGGAAGGAGAGAGGTGACACCGACACAAAGGCAGGGATTTAGGATGCTGCCAGGTCTAAAAAAGCAGAGCTCTCCTATGGGCCGACGAAGGACATTCATCACCATCGTCTCTACAACTGAACAAAAGCAGCCTTTCAGGCACTCTGTGTGTAGAGGGGAACAACCACAAGCATCCCTGTGAGATATAGTTGGTTCAGCTTTACCTTGGTTGTATAATAGCCTAACATACTGTAAACTCAACATATTTTTTTGTTGTATTTTTATTTAACAAGGCAAGTCGGTTAAGAAGAAATTCTTATTTACAATGACGGCCTACCCCGGCCAAACCCTAACCTGGGATGACGCTGGGCCAATTGTGCGTCGCCCTATGGGACTCCCAATCACGGCCGGTTGTGATACAGCCTGGAATCGAACCAGGAAAGTTTTGTGGGAATAGTTGCTGTATTTCAAATGGTATTATAATTCCACCCTACAGAATACAGTACCATACCGTATCTTTGGAGCGCCGAAAACCTTTTGACCACAAGTGGGTACATGACATTGTTGTTTCTGGCTCATTAACATATTTTGAGGGGAGCTGCGTTAGAGGCTATATTTATTGCACTCGTGAGTAAGAATTCTGTACCAATGTAACTCCCATGTGGTTATAGTGCTCCATCAATTTAACATGTGTAGGGGACAGATTAGAGTGGCAGCAAGTTGAGCATTTGGCCATGTGCTTTTGGTCTGTTTTGCCCTGTAGTCACTGACAGTTTGGAAGCCTGTGTTAAGGCCTTTAGATGTGCAAAAGATATAAAACACAAAATGTTCATTAATATGTTGTAACGTGTAAACACTTTACCCAGCAGCCAACTTGCTTGCATCAATCACTTGTAATTACAGTAAATAGAATCAGCTCCCCTCAATTAATATAATTAATTCTGATTACGGTAGTGTTGACTTTTGTTCAGTATAATAAAGTACATTTTACGGTGATGTACTGTGTGTCATTACACAGTACTTGCTTTGATACCATATTTATATTACAGTAGATGTACTGTAATATGAAATACATAATTGTACTTGCCACTGAGCGGCCTATAAGTTAGTCAAATTCACAGCAGCCTCTTTACTGTGTGTGTGTGTAGGTGCGCGCGTGTGTGCATGTGTTTAAGGAGTTTCCATTAAAAACCCAATTAGTCAATGTTTGGCAGCAGTAACTGATGGACACATAAGACTGATTATACAGAGGTTGAGGAATTGTCAACGCTTTCAGCAGCTATTTATCACAATCACTCAGAGAGCCTGCAGGTATTTAAATGGCTGTCAGGCAACAGTTCAATTCAATCGCCTTCCTTTCATTCCTCGGATGCATGGAGGATTAAGTTATGGTGTTGATGGTGGAGATTTGGCCTTTTTACACCAACACAATGGTTATTTTACACTGGCTACTTTTCTTCCCGCATTGTGAAAGGAGGATGTTATCTGGAAAACTGTTGTAATTAGGAAATTATACATTTCCGAGTATTAATGGTCTGTGGAAAGTTGGGTGCTTAATTTTAACAATGCATCTATTAAGTAACAGCCACTGTGTTTTTTTTCTGGGTTGTTCTTTAGAATTTTTGTGCCATATGCATACCTTCCATATGGGATGAAGGCAGAGTAGATTCAATCGAGATGTGTGTGTGACGCGGTCAGATCTTTTCCTATCTCCTGGCTCTGTTTTATCAAATGCCAGCAGTTGAAGTATTTGTATTTATTATGGATCCCTATTAGCTGCTGCCAAAGCAGCAGCTACTCTTCCTGTGAGCCAGCAAAATTAAGTCAGTTTATAGAATTTTTAAAATATTACAATAGATTCACAGATTTCACAACACACTGTGTGCCCTCAGGCCCCTACTCGACCACTACCACATACCTACAGTACTAAATCCGTGTGTGTGTGTGTGTGTGTGTGCCAATGTTTGTATTGCTTCACATTCCCCGCTGTTCCATAAGGTGTTTTTTATTCTGTTTTTTAAATCAAATCTTACTGCTACTTGATGTGGAATGGAGTTCCATGTAGTCGTCGCTCTATTTAGTACTATGTGCCTGCCATAGTCTGTCTGGACTTGGGGACTGTGAAGAGACCCCTTGTGGCATGTCTTGTGGGGTATGCATGGGTGTCCGAGCTGTGTGCCAGTGGCTTAGACAGACAGCTCGGTGCATTCAACATGTCAATACCTCTCATAAATAAAAGTACTGATGAAGTCAATCTCTCCTCCACTTTCAGCCAGGAGAGATTGACATGGATATTATTAATATTAGCTCTCTTTCTACATCCAAGGGCCAGATGTGCTGCCCTGTTCTGAGTCAATTGCAATTTTCCTAAGTCACCTCTTTGTGGCACCTGACCACACGACTGAACAGTAGTCAAGGTGCGACAAAACTAGGGTCTGTAGGACCTGCCTTGTTGATAGTGCTGTTAAGGCAGAGCATTGCTTTATTATAGACTTCTCCCCATCTTAGCTACTACTGCATCCATATGTTTTGACCATGACAGTTTACAATTTAGGGTTACTCCAAGCAGTTTACTCATCTCAACTTGCTCAATTTCCACATTATTTAATACAAGATTTGGTTGAGGTTAAGGGTTTAGTGAGTGTTTTGTTCCAAATACAATGCTTTTAGTTTTAGAAATATTTAGGGCTAACTTATTCCTTGCCACCCACTCTGAAACTAACTACAGCTCTTTGTTGAGTGTTGCAGTCATTTCAGTCGCTGTAGTAGCTGACGTGTATAGTGTTGAGTTATCCGCAATACATAGTTACTCTGGTTTTACTCAAAGTCAGTGGCATGTCGTTAGTAAAAATTGAAAATAGCAAGTGGCCTAAACAGCTACCCTGGGGAATTCCTGAAGTCTAACAAGACAGCCCCCACAATCATTTTATCATCAATTTCTCTCAGCCAATAATCAGTCATTTGTGTAAATGCTGTGCTTTGTTGAGTGTCCTTCCCTTTAAGCATCCTGGATTTGTTTTTGTCAATTTGTGCCCCAAAGCTTTTTACTATCATTCTTTATATAATTTCTCTTTGTTTCATAGTGTAGTTTCTTTTTATTTAGTTTAGTCACATGATTTCTTAATTTGCAGTGCGTTTGCCAATCAGTTGGGCTGCCAGACTTAATTACCTTTTGCCTCATCCCTCTCAACCATACAAGTTTTCAATTTCTCATCAATCCGAGGGGATTTAACAGTTTTTACAGGCCATCAGACTGTTAAACAGCCATCACTAACACAGAGTGGCTGCTGCCAACATACAGACTCAATCTCTAGCCACTTTAATAATTCATAATTGGATGTAATAAATGTATCACTAGTCACTTAAACAGTACCACTTTATGTAATGTTTACATACCCTACATTACTCATCTCATATGTATATACTGCACTCTATACCTTCTACTGCCTCTTGCCTATGCCGTTCGGCCATCGCTCATCCATTTATTTATATGTACATATTCTTAATCATTCCTTTACACTAGTGTGTATAAGGTAGTTGTTGTGAAATTGTTAGATTACTTGTTAAATATTGCTGCACGGTCGGAACTAGAAGCACAAGCACATTTCGCTACACTCGCATTAACATCTGCTAATCATGTGTATGTGACCAATAAAATTTGATTTGATTTGAGGTTAGCACTTGGTGGTCTATAGCTGCTTCCCACAAGAATGGGCTTTATGTGAGGCAGATGAACCTGTAGCCATATTACTTCAACAGTATTTAACATTAGATCGTCTCTAAGCTTTACAGGAATGTGGTTCTGAATACAGACAGCAACACCGCATCCGTTGGCATTTCTGTCTTTTCGGTAGATGTTATAACCATGTATTGCTAACACTGTATCATCAAAGGTATTATCTAAGAGTTTCAGAGATAGTCAGAATATGAATGTCATCTGTTACAAGCAAGTTATTGACTTCATGGACCTTGTTTCTCAGGCTACATATTTTAGTATGGCCTATTTTTTAGCACTTTTCTGGGTTGCTTGATTGTTTTTAATGCTTTACTGGGAAGCTTGTCAGAGGTGGACTTACTCATGTTGTTTACATTGGAGCTGATAGTGCAGAGTGAGCTGCATAATGTGGTCTTACTCTTTCACACCGCCTCAGTGCTAACAGTGTGACTCTGGTTTATAGGCTCATGAATACTGCTCACAATAGCTGTAGGATAAACAGATGCATTCGGTGCAATTAGGGGTACATAAATTAAATTACTTCCATTGTGTTTGCCAATGCCCCTAAGATCATGTACATTTGATGCAGCATTATGACGAGTCATTGTCACAATGGTAGGGATTAACTGAGCTGGTCTTGGATCATTTACCAGTCGTTGTTTCAACGCAGCCTTGAAATGTGCGGACAGAGTCCAGGAGCCAAGATGATTTGGATGGACATCTGTCATTCCTGTAAAGTATCTTCTGTTTCCAGAAGGTGTCAAAGTTATCAATAAAAGTGACTCCAGCAGAAGTCTTTTAGCCAAATGTGTAATGCCAGCAGTCTGCTGAATCTTTCACACCCGCGGCCCAACGATGGTACTGGATCTGAAATTATTGGCAGGTTTTTGGAGTCTTTTAATGCTAAAATCAGAGGAGGGAATCTCTAAGCCATCGTGGCTGACTGGGATTTTCTCAAAGTGAGCTCCTAAACAGAATTTAAGAGTTGAGCTCTTTCCCTCGTGAACATGTGGGAGCCAAAACCACATTTCAAACAAAACAATTTGTCTGACGCAATAACATGCAGGCAGTCCACTATGGCCGACCATCTCTCTCTCTCTCTCTCTCTCTCTCTCTCTCTCTCCATCTCGCTCTCTCTCTCCATCTCGCTCTCTTCCCCTTCTAGCCTCGTTTATACCTGGCGCTAACATGCATCCTTTGTCAAGATCTTGTCCACATTCTGTTGTGTCCACATTTTCAGAAATATGTGTACACATGGTATTAACTGTGTCTCGTATCCATCTACTGTGTCCTCATTGTGACCAGATTTCCTGATCCCTCCCTGTATGCAAATTATTTGACAGATATATTCTTTCAAAATAATATGTATTTAAGACACATTTTGATGCCATAAGTCAATGGTGATAACTGTCAATGATTTTAATGGCTGACATAATGATGATTTAAATGTTTTCACAGTCTAGATCCATCAACACTTGTAAGATATACAGACACAATTGCATGCCTGACTACCTCAGGAGGTGGTCAGGAAGACCTGATCACAATCACATCACAATGCGTCTTTTAATCGTCTACACCCATCTAAAATGTTTGGCACAATCAGAATGTGGACAAGATCAGGACAAAGGACGCATGTTAGAACCAGTTATAAACAGGGCTCCTGTCTCACTCACACTACCTCTCTCCCTCTCTCCCCCACTCTCTCTCTGCATCTGGGATCAACTACTACAGACTATGAAGTACAGGGGAGGTCAGCGGAGATGAGCAAGCGGTCCAAGACTGTGGATAATGACAACCCTTGGTCAGAGCTAAAGGAGCTTCAACTGACCTCGGGTCAGATCTATTTATATTCCAGCGCCAAAACACATCTGGCTGCTGACAGGCTGACTTATAGCTTAGTGTGCCAAATACAAATTGTCCTGGTCACGGCCAAAGCTTCTGCATCCAAATGATCTGGCCTTTCTTTTCCCCATACGAAGAGTGTGCGCTGGTGCACGTCTCTCCAGAGTGGGAGAGCGAGGGAGAGCGGTAGTGTGAGTGAGACAGGAGCCCCGTTTATAACTGTTTTTTTAAAGCAATGGATTTGTGAAGAAAAAGGAAAAGAGTTTCCAGCAGATTTCTTAAACCAGTCAGTTCCTGTTAAATCATGAAAGGAATAGAATAAGTGTGCACTTCATTGGGAAGAAAGAACAGAGAATTGGGACACAGGGATCTAGGCTGATAGTTCTGAGGTGAAAAGGGGGGTGGCCGGTGAGCCACTGACTCTGACCTCAATGGACCTAGATGAAAGGGTGAAATTCAAAGTTTAAGACATCGGTCTGGAATTTGAGGAATGTGAGAGAATCACTCCGTGTAGATTGCGTCAGTGGAATAGCATTTTTTCTTGCTCTTGGAGTAGAGAGAGATGTGGATGTAATATTTTCCACACAAAAGCTTAGACTGCCAACCATTTGCCACTATTTGACTGTACATTTAGCCTAATAAATATATTTTCCATCCATTCCCCTATGTCTCTGTTGGATGTTAAACTCTAATGTTTTAATATGCATGATGGCAGTACAGAGGGTCAAATGTCAGAAGAAGGAATAATCCACAGAGGAGGAGAGAACCTCTACATTAATCTCCCCCACAATGCCTTGCTTTCTCCTGCCTGTTGGAGCCATGACACTGACCTAAAACTGATTGGTCTCGCCTCTTTGGTCCCTCTCAGACAGGGGCATTAAATCCTCAGATACACCTCCACTTTGCTGTCAGGTCACGCTCGGTTTAGGTCCACACATGGGTGGAAAGTAAATTTCAGAGAAAATGAGAAATACAGTTGACAGTCTGCTTGTGCTATCATGCCAACTCTGTGTCACTCATTGGCATGTCACAAATTGTATGGACCAAGTACACAGTCTGCATTGAAATGCACTTGCAGTGAACCAGAGTGTAGTATTTTAGCTAATACGGCAGTTCAGATAAGTACCCATCTATCTCGGAACCTGACGAGTACAGACATGTATCCATGGCTACCAGAATATATGCATTCTAAATTCAAAGTTGAATAGGGAAGAAAAGTTATTGCTGCGGTGGTCCATTTCTCAGAAAAGCAATAAAGCAATGATCTTCCTGGAATGTTTGCAGTTGAATAATTCTTGAAGGTAGCCAGTGGAAACTAAGACACTTTCCTGTCCTCTGTAGACCTTAAGAGCTACACTGGTTGTTAGTCATTTCTTAGAGAAATGCAAATGAGATTTCAAACCTTTTGCAATTTTGCTAAATCCCAAGTTTTGCCCAATCTGTTAGTACATAACTAATCACATTTGTATAAAGACACTATGTGGTCTATATTGTATGCACAATGAATATGTACTTTTTATGGATACTAAAATATAAATCTACAATCTTTCCACTTGATATCTAATTTACAGTGCTATTACACACAATTTACGGTGTAAAAACATCATGATTACAGGGCTGTACACCATTACACGGAGTCTGTATCAGATACAGCTGCCTGAGGGCTGTGTTTTTACATGCACTAAACCAGAGAGGCGGATCTACTTTCACAGGGGCTCAGTAAAAACAAACAGCATAAAAATTGACCGTAGAAACAGCCCTATAATGACCAGGTAATGGGTGTTGCCGTGGCGATAAGAGATCGCATCTGTGCCATTTAGGAGAATGAGCTGGCTCAGGCTGGCAACGCTGCTTATAATGGTCTGGGACTGGCAACCCGTAGTTACAGTACTCTCCTGGATATAAAGGCTGGCATTATATCCACTGTGCCATTAGGAGCCGCTGCATGTGTGTTTGTGTTTCTGTGTGCCCGCTTACGCAGGTGTCCTGCCATATGCTGTAATCACTAGTTCTAATTACAGACAGACACCCATTAAGACCACTTAATGGGTGTCTGTCACCAGCTGGACTGCCTGGCTGGCTGCACCTCTCAGGCTCATAGATACATATGTCGGATCTTAATTTGACCCCTTTCGTTGCAGGAAGAAAAGATTCCTGCAGCAGGAGGATTTGAATATCTGAAGAAATATTTTGAATCGCTGCCAGGGGTCAGCTGTATATACAATGTTCACTGTACCTACATTGTACCTAATGTAGGCTACAGAGAGTCTCCTGTGAATTTTTATGTGGATTATAATAAATGTACATATTTGTAGGGGGTAGATGCATTTTTCGTTAGGGAAAATCTGTTGTTTTAGATCAACTGTTTTATTAAATGTTAAGGTTTCCTCAATCCCTGTGGGGTCCAGCATTTACAGCCACACATAACCAAGGGTCGAGTTTGAATCCGGCCATTTGACTCATGGATGAACGTCTAATTTTCATGCATTAATAGTATAGTAACAGGGTTAGTTCTGTGTGGTTACAAGGTTAAAAAAAAAACTCAAAGGTTAACGGATTAGGCATTAATTCTGAGTGGTTAAGGTTAGTACTAGGACTATGGTTTGGGGAATGCTTCAAATAAAATTATTTAAAACAACATGTATCTATGTATCATCAGTATTCATAGTATTCTTAGTTCTTTCTCAAGCATTGTGAACTGCCGTAGTGCAGTGGTCTAAGCACTGTACTTCAGTCTCCGAGCCTCATCAGTTTGCGTCTAGTAGTACTTGAGCCTAGGTTAGGCCCACAAGGAAATGTAATTTACTTCCATGTGTTCAAGTAGTAAAAAGAATAGTCTGATCATTTAAACATCAAGGAAAAGTGTCTCAGCTCAACGAAATCGTCTTTGGATAGGCTTATTTGCATAAACGTCTTGTCAGCTTTACGAAATGAAATATTAAAGCCACACAATACAAGCTTTCAATCCACACCAAAGACTATATCGACAAATTATATATAGGCTAAAATGTGTACGAGCATCCACACTGGAGGAAAGTTTATTGTTCTATAGTAGGCCTACATCTGTCAATCAACTGATGGCCCAAGTCAGCTCATCATCTCAGCCAGAGAAACAAACAGTAGCCTATTATCATTTTTCACACAATTCATTATGTGTTTATGCTAATGTGTAGCCGCAGAATGTAGCCTATTGGAATATAATCAAATAACAAGGGGCCTATTGCAATCATCGATGGCACTAGATTATCTGATGTCTCGTTAAACCATCAATACGTGCTAAATTGCAACCATTATTGAACTTGCAAACTTTCTCTATTTGACGAGCAGAAAAAAAGTATTACATTATTTATTATTTCCATATTTGAAATGTGTAAATCTAGTCCATCAGGGATTGAGTCATTTTATCAGAAGGGCACAGGCCAGAATCAAACCCACACCAATATGGTAGGCCTATGTGTGAGCACTGAAGGCAGAAACCCTAATCACTAGACCACACCAGGCCATGACAGAACGACATTTGACCTTAGAATATACAGTTGAAGTCGGAAGTTTACATACACTTAGGTTGGAGTCATTAAAACTCATTTTCAACCACTCCACAAATGTCTTGTTAACAAACTATAGTTTTGGCATGTCGGTTAGGACATCTACTTTGTGTATGACACACTACATTTTTCCAACAATTGTTTACAGACAGATTATTTCACTTATAATTCACTGTATCACAATTCCCACTGGTCAGAAGTTTACATACACTAAGTTGACTGTGCCTTTAAACAGCTTGGAAAATTCCAGAAAATTATGTCATGACTTTAGAAACTTCGGATAGGCTAATTGACATCATTTGAGTCAATTGGAGGTGTACCTGTGGATTTATTTCAAGGCCTACCTTCAAACTCAGTGCCTCTTTGCTTGACATCATGGGAAAATCCAAATAAATCAGCCAAGACCTCAGAAAATATTTTGAATACTATTTGCACTCAGGTCTAATTTGACTCAGTACTCACTGTAGCGTCCCTTCACTCTGGAAGAGCATCAACACAAGATCAAAACCATGGAGAACGTGTGACTAGATTTGATTTATAAAGCACAAAGGATCGGGGCCATAGAGATTAGAGAATATACATAGGCCTATGACTGGATCAGTGCCATAGTATAAAAGCAAAGATCAGAACCACCCAAAATATAGACTTGAGCTGTGAAGGATCAAATCAAAGTAGAATATGTAAACTTGATAATTGAGTCGATTTCGAAAAATGTTGAATTGGATAAGAACCATGCAAGATAGAATTCCTGGATCAGGACCATATAACATACAGAACACTTCCTGGATCAGGACCATATAACATACAGTACACTTCCTGGATCAGGACCATATAACATACAGTACACTTCCTGGATCAGGACCATATAACATACAGAACACTTCCTGGATCAGGACCATATAACATACAGTACACTTCCTGGATCAGGACCATATAACATACAGTACACTTCCTGGATCAGAGAGTAAAGCAACCAAGTCAGGATAGATCTTGGGCCAGGTATAATACTGTTATAAAGTCTTTGATTACCTGAACAGCACCACCTCCCTGCTCTACCAGGGCCCTGGGGTGAAGTTTTCCCTAGGTACAGATCTAGGATCAGCTTCCCCACCCCAAATACTAACCTTAAGCGTTTAGTGGGGTAAATGCTAAACTAACCGAAGAACAGCATCTACAGTGTATTTCATCCTACACCAGGCAGACCAGACCAGTGACTAAAGGTTATTGTAGTATGAGAATCCCATGGTCCCGTTACAGAAGTTAATTACACAGTAAATAGCTGTGCTCTCTTAACTCTCTCACCACAATTACGCCATTGAATTTGGTCAAGGATCTAAATGTTCCTATTATTATGAATGTTGAAATCACTAAGAAAGCAATAGACATTATGCGTGTGCCAGAAATCATTATTTAGGGTTTATCCAGCTGACATATTTGAAAAGCGTTGAGGAATATGAATGTGAGGAAGGATCAGCAAGAGATAATGATTTGATGACTTCTACAGATGGAGTCCCTCATGGCAGCCTATTCCCTATATAGTGCACTACTACCCTATAGGTCCTGGTTAAAAGTAGTGCCCTACGTCGGGGATAGGGTGCCATTTGGGAGGCTACTGGGGAGTCTTTGGATTGCGCTCTGCCAGCGGGAGTGCCAACATTGTATGGGAATGCAGTGGATAAGACATTTGATGAGATGCTTGAGGGCTCCTGTTTGTAAAAAAGCAGATGTTATGGCATCATGGCGTATAGCCTTGGTGCCGCAGAGTGACCTAAACACAAGTAACCCCATAGCTTATGGTTAACAATCATATTGGATTGTGGTGGACTTGGAACTTTTTGAAGGTGTTTAAGGGGAAATTGAAATGGCATTCCAACCGACACGTTCCCTGTTTGTGTTTATTCCTGTGCTGGTGTTGGTTTGACTATGAAGACGGACATCTGTATGTTAACACACAGTCCAATAACACAGTAAAGGTAACATAGCTTTCTAGCCAACACTGACCACAAGGCTGATGTCATCTGTATTCCTACAAATCATCTACCTTCTTTAAAGTTCACCAGACATTATCCACCTATTTTGTAACATCAATGAATAATTTCAGTGTAGGACATACACCCTGGAATCCTTGATTAATTTACAGAAGGAAATTTACGATGAACATGTCAGGTTTCCTATTACTTTAAGATCTGCTAGACCAACTGCTTTACAAGACTTTACTGTAGTTAATTAGCATCTCCTTATTTTGTCTCCTGATGTAGTGTATGTTATTTTTATAGACTTAATTTATTATCCCACATTTATCTATACAACTGCATGGTCCTCGTCTTCCTGTCTATACATCAATTAATTATCCGACATTCATAAAAGTTCAAATCATTTCAACTTCTGACACAAAGAAATCATGGAGAAAGGACGGTTGTAGTGTGTTTAATTTAGACACATTCCTAGTAAAAAGGAAGGGACTATGGGTTCGCTCCAAACCAAAAGTCCCTGTTGTTTATGCCATTTGTTTCTCAAAGATAATGACTCAACTCATTTTTAGGCAAGCAGTGTTGCATCTGTTATTACTGCGTCATCCTGTGTCATTTTGTGGACACTGACAGTTTCAGTTTTTGTGAAATTACACCTCAATCTACTGAGAGGATGTTGAGCTACAATACAATACAACATCAAACCAAGAAAGACAAGCTGATCCAAAAAGTAATCATCATATTTAAAATGATCTATATATCAAATCAAATGTTATTTGTCACATGCTGTGAAAACAACAGGTGTAGGTAAGAACACCTACTTTCTGCATGACGCAAGCCATCTTTCCAACAGTTGTCTACAGACAGATTATTTCACTTATAATTCACTGTATCACAATTCCAGTGGGTCAGAAGTTTACATACACTAAGTTGACTGTGCCTTCAAACTGCTTGGAAAATCCCAGAAAATGATGTCATGGCTTTAGAAGCTTCTGATAAGCTAATTGACATCATTTGAGTCAATTGGAGGTGTACCTGTGGATTTATTTCAAGGCCTACCTTCAAACTCAGTGCCTCTTTGCTTGACATCATGGGAAAATTAAAAGAAATCAGCCAAGACCTAAAATAAAAATAATTGTAGACCTCCACAAGTCTGGTTCATCCTTGGGAGCAATTTCCAAATGCCTGAAGGTACCACGTTCATCTGTACAAACAATAGTATGCAAGTATAAACACCATGGGACCAGGCAGCCGTCATACCTCTCAGGAAGGAGACGCGTTCTGTCTCCTAGAGATGAACGTACTTTGGTGCGAAAAGTGCAAGTAAATCCCAGAATAACAGCAAAGGACCTTGTGAAGATGCTGGAGGAAACGGGTACAAAAGTATCTATATCCACAGTAAAACGAGTCCTATATTGACATAACCTGAAAGGCCGCTTAGCAAAGAAGAAGCCACTGCTCTAAAACCGCCATAAAAAAAGCCAGACTACGGTTTGCAACTGCACATGGGGACAAAGATCGTACTTTTTGGAGGAATGTCCTCTGGTCTGAAGATAGAAAAATAGGACTGTTTGGCCATAATGACCATTGTTATGTTTGGAGGAAAAAGGGGGAGGCTTGCAAGCTGAAGAACACCATCCCAACCGTGAAGCACAGAGGTGGCATAATCATGTTGTGGGGGTGCTTTGCTGCAGGAGGGACTGGTGCACTTCACAAAATAGATGGCACCATGAGAAGGAAAATTATGTGGATATATTGAAGCAACATCTCAAGACATCAGTCAGGAAGTTGAAGCTTGGTCGCAAATGGGTCTTCCAAATGGACAATGACCCCAAGCATACTTCCAAAGTTGTGACAAAATGGCTTAAGGACAACAAAGTCAATGTATTAGAGTGGCCATCACAAAGCCCTGACCTCAATCATATAGAATATTTGTGGGCAGAACTTGAAAAAGCGTATGCGAGCAAGGAGGCCTACAAAACGGACAATTTTTGTATGTAAATTCTTGTATGTAAATTTAAAGGCAATGCTACCAAATACTAATTGAGTGTATGTAAACTTCTGACCACTGGGATTGTGATGAAAGAAATAAAAATTTGAAATAAATCATTCTCTCTACTATTATTCTGACATTTCACATTCTTAAAATAAAGTGGTGATCCTAACTGACCTAAGACAGAGAATTTTTACTAGGATTAAATGTCAGGAATTGTGAAAAACTGAGTTTAAGTGTATTTGGCTAAGGTGTATGTAAACTTCCGACTTCAACTGTAGTTAAAATTAGATGATTAAGGTGTGGTAACTATATTTTGAACATCTTTGTTTGTCTTTTTATTCATTTTTATTTAATTCACTTTGATAATTAGGAAATGATAAAGCCACAAACCAGTTCCCCATACAGCTACCAGTTAGTGCCACGACACCGCTCATTTGGGAAAGAAATGTAAGGATGTTTTGCCTGAGTGTTGTTCATTTATTAACGTCTGCATAAGTTACTGCCTAGATCCACTAGCCTGGACAACCGGACGACGGGTCTGGAACTGCGAGCCACAGCCGGGACCTCCCCTGTCCATTCTGGTGGTGGTTGGCAGCTTGCATAAATCCTACCAGGTTGACGATAAGACTGTGATTTTAGTTGTCTAAACGAGTTCATAGTAAATCCTGATACCTTGCCTCGTAACTAGCTACGCCCCGGTGTACCCAGAGAGTGTGTCATAAAGATAGAAAAGCTCCTTTCTACCCTAGGGTATAAACATGTGAGTTTAGAATTGACCTAGTAGACTAAGTTGACCATGAGCTGCAGCTGAGGTCTACGACTAGTCATGACCCCGAAACACAACACGAGGTTGTTGAAGACAAAGGAAACCTCTTAACAATCAATGCTACAGTTGAGTACTGTATCTAAGAAGGTGAATTCAAGCAGGACCACCCGGTTATTCTTTTCAAGTCACCGGTTGTCTACACGGCCCTCCTTCCCACGCTTGGAGCGTCGACATGGCTGAGTAGCCTCCTCAGAAGCCCACTCTCACAGAATGAGTGCAAGGAAACATACAACTTAGAAAAAGCACATTGTGACATCTTGTGGACAATCATAGACTTACACCCGATAACGAAGGAGATGGCCATCGAAAGAACAAGGTGTGTCGGCCTAACCTATGCCAGTAAGCAGAACTTGGCACACAAACGATACTCAACGAAAACCTTCAACATGTAAATACAGGCATCACAATTCTTACCCATAAGAGTGGCAGTTCAGGGCAAGGTGTTAGTACTAAAACTAACCATAGTTTACAAATGATCCAGGTGTTGCTTTTCTCTCTTGCTCTTTCTCTCTCTCTCTCTCTCTTTAAAAACCTCTTGTGACTAGGGGGCAGTATTTTCATTTTTGGAAAAATAACGTTCCCAAAGTAAACGGGATATTTTGTCAGGACAAGATGCTAGAATATGCATATAATTGACGGCTTAGGATAGAAAACACTCTAAAAATATTGTCTGTGAGTATAACAGAACTGATATTGCAGGCGAAAGCCTGAGAAAAATCCAATCCGGAAGTGCCTCATGTTTTGAAAGCTCTGCGTTCCAATGCATTCCTATTGAGCAGTGAATGGGCTATCAACCAGATTATTTTTTCTACGTATTCCCCAAGGTGTCTACAGCATTGTGACGTAGTTTTACGCCTTTATGTTGAAGAATACCCGTAAGCGGCTACATTGTGTAAGTGGTCACCTGATGGCTCTCAGAGTGATTCTCGCGTAAAATACAGAGGTAGCCATTTTTCCAATCAGTCCTACTGAAAAACCAATTGTCCCGGTGGATATATTATCGAATAGATATTTGAAAAACACCTTGAGGATTTATTATTAACAACGTTTGCCATGTTTCTGTCGATATTATGGAGCTAATTTGGAATAATTTTCGGCGTTGTCGTGACAGAAATTTCCGGTCGATTTCTCAGCCAAATGTGAAGAACAAACGGAGCTATTTCACCTACAAAAACAATATTTTTGGGAAAAAAGGAACATTGGCTTTCTAACTGGGAGTCTCGTGAGTGAAGACATCCGAAGCTCATCAAAGGTGAACTATTTAATTTGATCGCTTTTCTGATTTTCGTGACCAAGTTACCAAGTTACCTGCTGCTAGCTGGACATAATGCTATGCTAGGCTATCGATAAACTTACACAAATGCTTGTCTTGCTTTGGCTGTAAAGCATATTTTGAAAATCTGAGATGTCAGGGTGATTAACAAAAGGCTAAGCTGTGTCTCAATATATTTCACTTGTGATTTTCATGAATAGGAATATTTTCTAGTAATATTTATGTCTGTTGCGTTATGCTAATTAGTGTCAGTCGATGATTACGCTCCCGGATCCGGGATGGGGTGTCACTAAAGGTTAAATCTCCATCTTGTGAGTGTGTGTGTGTGTTTGGGTGTCAGTGCAAGTACTGTATATTTGAGTGTGTGGCAGGAAGGAGAGGACCATCCTCAGTGAATTTCTTAAAAATAAAAACATCATTTTTTACATAGAACTATACTAAATATATTCACGTCACCAAATATATAATTAAAAAACACAGTAGCCTCAGCAGCGCTCTGTAGGGTAGCACCATGGTGTAGCTGGAGCTAGCTTCTGTCCTATGCTTTTATTAACTTAAATACAAAACCTAGGAGGCTCATGGTTCTCACCCCCTTCCACCCCTAGCTAGCACAGCAGTGCATAAAATGTTGTGAGTAGTTGACTCAAAGAGAGAGAAAGACAATAGTTTAACAGTTTTGAACAAATATATTTCTTCCAAAATTAAGGAGAAGCAAAAGAGAGAGAGCTAGCTTTATTTCGTAGTATATATTTTTTCCCTTTTACTTTCACTTACTTAGCTAGCATCAAATGCAGCTAGCTAGTTTAGCCTACTCAAACACCAGTCTCAAACAGAGAGGGATGCTATGTTAGCTAGCCTGTTGAGTGTAGGGGGCAGTATTTTGATGATGGACGTACCCAAATGAAACTGCCTATTTCTCAGGCCCAGAATCTAGAATATGCATATAATTGTCAGATTAGGATAGGAAACACTCTAAAGTTTCCAAAACTGTCCAAATATTGTCTGTGAGTATAACAGAACTGATATTGCAGGCAAAAACCTGAGGAAAATCCAACAAGGAAGTGCCTAAGAGAAACAAATCACCCTGCTCCATTGCATGCCTTCCCTTCATTTAAAGGGATATCAACCAGATTCATTTCTCTATGGCTTCCACATGGTGTGAACAGTCTTAAGACATAGTTTCAGGCTTTTATTCTGAAAAATGAGCGAGAATTATCACATCGCGTCAGTGGATGGCTGGCAGACATTTTCTCTCTCTCTCCTATTGAAAAAGCTATGGTCCGGTTGAAATATTATCGATTATTTATTGTAGAAACAACCTGACGATTGATAATAAAAAACATTTGACATGTTTCTACGAACTTTACGGATACTATTTGGAATTTTGGTCTGCCCGTCATGACCTGCACGAGCCTATGGATTTCTGAACAAAATGCGCCAACCAAATGGAGGTTTTTGAATATAAAAAGAATCTTTATCGAACAAAAGGAACATTTAATTGTGTAACTGGGAGTCTCGTGATTCATTTTATTGCTTTTTTGACTTTCGTGACCAATCTACTTTGCTGCTAGCTGTTTTGTCTGCTGAGAGAGATGTCCTAACATAAACGCTTGGATAGCTTTTGCTGTCAACCTTTTTTGAAATCTGACATGCCAGGTGGATTAACAACAAGCTAAGCTGTGTTTTGCTATATTGCACTTGTGATTTCATGAAAATTAAATATTTTTAGTCATTTAATTTGAATTTGGCGCTCTGCAATTCAGCGGATGTTGACGAAAAGGATCCCGCTAACGGGATGGGTGCTCCAAGAAGCTAGCTGACTATGGCTATCAAACACTTGAACTCTTCCAAGTCAAGGTAAGCTTTTGGATTTATAAACGTACTGCCACCGGGGCGCGCCACTGTATCTGCTAAACTGCTTGCTGCTGACTGTACACTGTACTGCATGATTGTAGCGGGTTTACTAATGCGTTAGTTATAGTAGAGCTATGGTGAATGATTGTTATGTGACAATGATGTGTAGCTCTTAGTGGTCATGATATGAAGGTTTCGTAAATCTGAGCATTGTCAGATTGTCTGTTCATAAATTCAGAGCGTGTCGCTTTCGGGAGCGTTCAGTAGGGTTGATCCGAGCATTTGGACCTCATAAACTACAGTCAAGCACCAAAGCTAACTGGCTAAAGTTGGCTAGCTACTTCCAGACACAAACCTCACTCTGACCTTTTTACTCGCCCTAGCAGAGCTGGTTATGCTGTTATCATGTTATCTAGAGTGTTAGTGACTAACTGTGCAGCTAGCAACAATGTAATTATATATTTTTGCCAACGTTTACTGACACCAGTTAAATTCAACGGGTGTTGCGCATTCATAAATTCATCAGTTATTCTGCACTCAAGGCACACAGACGAGAGTGCTCTGAAATCGAAGCAGATAGCCGGAGTGAATTTACAAATGCACCTCTTGATTAGTCTAATATTTCTCTCAACCTGTGCACCTGCATTGTAAACTTTCTTTCATAGGCTAGGTTGTAGGTATAGGGAAAATTCTAGTATCATATATTAGCCTAAACCTGGCGATGTTACATTGAGCTGGGTGAATGGAATATGAATGACTGTCATCGAATATGCTGTAATAGAAATAAGGCCATGCTCAAAAATAATCGTCCTCCCTCATCTTAAACGGCTCCGACCGCCACTGGTGTGTGGGTAGAGTTCAGTGTGTGTGCATAGTCAGTGCAAGAGAGGTAGTGCAAAAAAGGGCCGATGCAGGAAGACCGGGTAGCCATTTTATGAACTATTTATCAATCTTGTAGGAGTCTGTTGGCTTGGGGGTAGAAGCTGGTAATGGTCCCGTTGGTTCCAGACTTGATGCATTGGTACCGCATGCCATGTGGTAACAGAGAGAACAGTCTGTGGCTTGGGTGGCCGGAGTCTTTGACAATATTTTGGGCCTTCCTCTGACACCGCCTGGTATAGAGGTCCTGGATGGCAGGGAGCTCGGCCACAGTGATGTACTGGGCCATACTCACTACCCTTTGTAGCGCCTTGTGGTCGGCTGCCAAGCAGTTGCCATACCAATCGGTTATGCAGCCAGTCAAGATGCTCTTGATGGTGCAGCTGTAGAACTTTTAGAGGATCTGAGTGCCCATGCCAAATATTTTCAGCATCCTGAGGGGGAAGAGGTGTTGTCGTGCCCTCTTCACACCTGTGTTGGTGTGAATGGATCATGATAGGTCCTTAGTGATGTCTACACCGAGGAATGTGAAGATCTCAACCCACTCCACCACAACCCCGTAAATGTCCCTCTGTTTCCTGTAGTCCACGATCAGCTCCATTGACTTACTGACATTGAGGAAGAGGTTGTTGTTTTGGCACCACACTGACAGGTCTCTGACCTCCTCCCTATAAGCTGTCTCATCGTGGTTGGTGATCAGCCCTACCACCGTCGTGACGTCAGCAAATTTAATGATGCGGTTGGAGTTGTGAGAGGCCACACAGTCAAAAGTACATTTTTATGGGTAGTGCAAGTGTGTTGCCTAATGTGAAAACAGTGTATTTACAGTACTATACCATATTACATTCAAAGGGCAATGTTGAAACATGTATTGTATCTTACATTTTCTGCTATTCGATTAACTGGTAGTTAAAATAACTAAATTGAGAAGATACAATTGTAATGTGTTTTGGTGATTAAACCAATGTATTCATTGTATTGTACAGTAAACATATATTTTGGAACAATGTTTGTGTGGTAAAAAATGACTACAAACAAAATGACTGGCTGTGTTACAAATGTTTCGAACATTCACCACATAAAAAACTGTAACTGATCCATTTTAGTAAGGAAATTACTATCTATGTAGTTCAAATTTAATATATGTATGTGATGCATACAGCATACATATTTGCATGGAAATAACCTTGCTCTTTTGTGTCATTTCTGAAAGCTAAAACCAGTATGTACTTTTAGCATTCTCATTGGTCTCTTGTTCTGGTTCTCTTCTCCTTCCTCATTTCTTCATAGGAAGTGTGTGTGTGTGTGTGTGTGTGTGTGTGTGTGTGTGTGTGTGTGTGCAAATGTTTGGCCAGAGGAAGTGCTCTCGCCTCACTATGCATGCATCAGTTGAGGGTGTGAACTGTGGAACTCTTACGGTCATTAGTAATAGTGTAGCTGACATGCTTCCTCTGGCTGATCTTCAACACACAGAGCCAAACACCACACTCAACTAGAATCCCCTGCTACTGGCCCTCCAAGCTTGACGACTCCACACGACTCAGCAGCCAGGTGAGTTTTCGAGGCTGTCATACATTTATTGCAGTATGTGTCTGGTAAAAGTGCAATAAGCCTATATATAAATGCAATATGCAACAATTTCAAAGATTTTACAGAGTTACAGTTCTTAGAATGAAATCAGTCAATTGAAATAAATTCATTAGGCCCTAATCTATGGATTTCACGACTGGGCAGGAGAGCAGACATGGGTGGGCCTGGGAGGGCATAGGCCCAGTCAATCAGAATGAGTTTTAAAAAGGGCTTTATTACAGACATAAATACTCCTCAGCACCCACTTTCAAGGAACGGGACACTAATCCGGACGCTTATAAGAAATCCCGCTATGCTATCAGACAAACCATCAAACAAGCAAAGTGCCAATACAGGATTAAGATTGAGTCCCACTACACCGATTCTGACACTCGTCGGATGTGGCAGGGCTTGAAAACTATTACGGACAACAAAGGGAAACTCAGATGTGAGCAAAACATGCGCTGACCAATTGGCAACACTGAAGCATGTCTTCACTGACATTTTCAACCTCTAGCCGATGTGAGCAAGACCTTTAAACCTGAGGCCCGAGTCCAATTGGTAAGTGTCTTCACTGGTAACCGAGTCTGTAATATCTACATGTTTCAAGCAGACTACCATAGTCCCTGTGCCCAAGGAAGCAAAGGTAACCTGCCCAAACGACTACCACCCCGTAGCACTCACATCAGTACCCATGAAGTGCTTTGAAAGGCTGGTCATGACATTAACAGCATCCACCCGGAAACCCTAGACTCACTCCAATTCGCATACCGCCCCAACAGATCCACAGATGACGCAATCTCAATCACACTCCACATTGCCCTTTCCCACCTGGACAAAAGGAACACCTATGTGAGAATGCTGTTCATTGACTATAGCTCAGTGTTCAACACCATAGTACCCACAAAGCTCATCACTAAGCTAAGGACCCTGGGAATAAACACCTCCCTCTGCAATTTGATCCTAGACTTTCTGATGTGCCGCCCCCAGGTGGTATGGGTAGGCAATAACACGTCTGCCACGCTGATCCTCAACACAGGTGCCCCTCAGGGGTGTGTGCTCAGTCCCCTCCTGTACTCCCTGTACACCCACAACTGCGTTGCCAAACACGACTCTAACACCATCATTAAGTTTGCTGACGACACAACAGTGGTAGGCCTGATCACCGACCACGATGAGACAGCCTGAGGAAGTCCGAGACCTGGCAGTGTGGTGCCAGGACAACAACTTCTTCCTCAATGTGTACAAGACAAAGGAGCTGATCGTGGACTATAGGGAAAGGCGGCCCGAACAGGCCCCTATTAACATCAACGGGGCTGTAGTTGGGCGAGTCGAGAATTTCAAGTTCCTAGGTGTCCACATCACCAGCAAACTATCATGGTCCGAACACAGCAAGACAGTCGTGAAGAGGGCACGACAACACCTTTTCCGCCTCAGAAGACTGAAAAGATTTGGCATGGGTCCACAGATCCTCAGAAAGTTCTACAGCTGCACCATAGAGAGCATCTTGACCGATTGCATCACCGTCTGTTATGGCAACTACTCGGCATCTGACCGTAAGGTGCTGCAGAGGGTAGTGTGTACGGCCCAGTACATCACTGGGGCCAAGCTTCCTGCAATCCAGGACCTATTTAACAGGTGGTGTCAGAGGAAAGCCCAAAAAATAGTCAAAGACCCCAGTCACCTAAGTCATAGACTGTTTTCTCTGCGACCGCACAGAATGCGGTACCGGAGTGCCAAGTCTAGGACCAAAAGTCTCCTTAACAGCTTCTACCCCCAAGCCATAAGAATGCTGAACAATTCATCAAATGGCCACCTGACTATTTACATTGAACCCCCCCCCACCCTCCATTTGTTTTTGTACACTGTTGCTATGCTGTATATTATCTATGCATTGTCACTTCACCCCGACCTACATGCACAAATGACTTAGACTAACCTGTAACCCTGCACATTGACTCGGTACAGGTATCCCCTGTATATATCCTCGTTATTGTTGTTTCATTGTGTTACTTTTGATTATTTTTTTACTTTAGTTTATTTAGTCAATATTTTCTTGAACTGTGCTGTTGGTTAAGTAAGCATTTCACAGTAAGGTCTACACATGTATTCGGCACATGTGACATAACGTTTGATTTGATTTGCTGGTCACATTTGGTCAAATCAACATTTTTACTCTGACTATAAATAGCATTGACACACAGCATGATAAATATTTGCCGACATATCATGCAAATTAACCAAGATATTATCTTCTGATTGTTTCCACTGTGTCACTGTTTCCTGTGTTCTCTTATTAGTTCAGCAGAGTGACAATTGGACACTACAGTTTTAATATAGCAACTACTCCAGTTTACTACTCTATAATGTGAATATAGTGAAAACTAGATAGAAACCTGGAAATGCTGAATTTAATCAAGATTCGACAAAACATTTGGAAAACCAGGAGTTTTCACTGTGTGTTATGGTTGAGGTAAAAAAACATATAGGCTACACAATATAGCCAACTGCTGTACACACAAATGGACCTTCCAATTAGTTAACACATATTGCAACATGAGTTATGCAGTATTTTCATTATTTACAGAGCCACCTCAGGTTTTGCAGTCTACTGCGTGTCCTGGTCGAGATATCACTCTGGCTGTTAATAGGGAAGTTACAACATGCACACATGCACATGCATGACAGGGACGCAGGTGCTGGATGGGGCCTTCACTGACCAGCCAGATTACTCTCTGTCTACTATCGGAAGTTTGTGTTGATGACTAGTTTGAGGACCAGCTATACCGTATGTCCGTCTGTCCTCAGACCCATTAGAGTGCAGCTATGGGGAATGTGATGTGGGGACAGGGAGCTGGGAACAAAACAAATTCAAACTGCCATGACAGTGCATTAAAGGGTAAGACTTCAATCTTTTTTGAGATATTGAGCAGATATTTGCCGTTTCTTTGTGATACTGCAGTTTTTGACACTGTAATGTGTTTAGGCTTAACAAAATATATGATGTTCACACAGCTTTGAAAGATGACAGGACTTTTTAGATGACATACTGTTTACCCATTTGTCCAAGTGTTTCATATAATTCATTGGAATTAGAAGTTACAATGAGACAATTATTTCCTATATTTCTGGCAAATTGTGTCTCTGTGTTAACGTCTATCTAATTGTGTAACATTGGCGGTTCCTCAGCAGGAGAAGACGAGACGCTTGTCGTTCTCCATGACTATCCTTCTCCAGACATCAGTGAGCCGATCTTTAGGATGGGAGAGAAGCTGAGGGTCTTGTCTCAGTAAGTAGAGTCAGTACTTTGTCTGTCAGAACAATTATAAACCCAGTCTCTGCACTAGGATTGCAAAGGGAGGGTATATTAGAGGGAATAATATATATATATATATATATATATATTTATATTTTATATTTATATATTATATATATTTATATTATATATATAAATATATATATATATATATATTATTGTATATATTATAACTTTCAAAGTTATACCAGAATTTCTGAAACTTTCAAGGTCTTTGAAGAATTTTATCACATGACCTCTAGTAGCCTTTTTGGGTAATTCAGATTATCCCAGGTGTCTGTAATTATATCTGGCCCTCTGTGTGCCCTTATCACATGTAACATGTATAAAATGATCACATAAGATGATTTTGAAACACAAAATAGAAACAAACCTGGAAAACATTACCCGAAACATAAACCATACAACTTAGTGAATACCATTGGTGTTTTAATATGAAGGTTTCAGCATGAAATATCCTTTATTTCTTTTTTGATGTCAATATGTCTTTCTTGTAAAAGTTTTGGCACCAAACTGAGGGCAATTGTGAAAAAAGCTGCAGAGTTTATTTTTAAAATGCCATTGTTGTCACGTTCTGACCTTAGTTCCTTTGTTTTGTCTTTGTTTTAGTATGGTCAGGGCGTGAGTTGGGGTGGGCAGTCTGTCCTTTTTTACTTAGGTAGCCTGTTTTCACCCTTGAGTTGTGGGTAATTATTTTCTGTTCTGTGTTTTGCTTCACTGTTCAGGACTGTTCATTTTTGTTGTTTTATTGTTTTTGTTCAAGTGTTCAGTATTCGTATTAAATACAATATGGACACCTATGGACACCTATTTCTTACTCCTCGTCAGAGGAGGACGAAGACAAGCGTTACAATTGTTGATTAGATGCTTTCATCATTAATTATGATATTTGAACCATATGGCCTATCTATCCACTAGAAACTCATGGACACATACAGTGCCTTGTGAAAGTATTCGGCCCCCTTGAACTTTGCGACCTTTTGCCACATTTCAGGCTTCAAACATAAAGATATAAAACTGTATTTTTTGGTGAAGAATCAACAACAAGTGGGACACAATCATGAAGTGGAACGACATTTATTGGATATTTCAAACTTTTTTAACAAATCAAAAATGGAAAAATTGGGCGTGCAAAATTATTCAGCCCCCTTAAGTTAATACTTTGTAGCGCCACCTTTTACTGCGATTACAGATGTAAGTCGCGTGGGGTATGTCTCTATCAGTTTTGCACATCGAGAGACTGAAATTTTTTCCCATTCCTCCTTGCAAAACAGCTCGAGCACAGTGAGGTTGGATGGAGAGCATTTGTGAACAGCAGTTTTCAGTTCTTTCCACAGATTCTCGATTGGATTCAGGTCTGGACTTTGACTTGGCCATTCTAATACCTGGATATGTTTATTTTTGAACCATTCCATTGTAGATTTTGCTTTATGTTTTGGATCATTGTCTTGTTGGAAGACAAATCTCCGTCCCAGTCTCAGGTCTTTTGCAGACTCCATCAGGTTTTCTTCCAGAATGGTTCTGTATTTGGCTCCATCCATCTTCCCATCAATTTTAACCATCTTCCCTGTCCCTGCTGAAGAAAAGCAGGCCCAAACCATGATGCTGCCACCACCATGTTTGACAGTGGGGATGGTGTGTTCAGGGTGATGAGCTGTGTTGCTTTTACGCCAAACATAACGTTTTGCATTGTTGCCAAAAAGTTCAATTTTGGTTTCATCTGACCAGAGCACCTTCTTCCACATGTTTGGTGTGTCTCCCAGGTGGCTTGTGGCAAACTTTAAACGACACTTTTTATGGATATCTTTAAGAAATGGCTTTCTTCTTGCCACTCTTCCATAAAGGCCAGATTTGTGCAATATACGACTGATTGTTGTCCTATGGACAGAGTCTCCCACCTCAGCTGTAGATCTCTGCAGTTCATCCAGAGTGATCATGGGCCTCTTGGCTGCATCTCTGATCAGTCTTCTCCTTGTATGAGCTGAAAGTTTAGAGGGACGGCCAGGTCTTGGTAGATTTGCAGTGGTCTGATACTCCTTCCATTTCAATATTATCGCTTGCACAGTGCTCCTTGGGATGTTTAAAGCTTGGGAAATCTTTTTGTATCCAAATCCGGCTTTAAACTTCTTCACAACAGTATCTCGGACCTGCCTGGTGTGTTCCTTGTTCTTCATGATGCTCTCTGCGCTTTTAACGGACCTCTGAGACTATCACAGTGCAGGTGCATTTATACGGAGACTTGATTACACACAGGTGGATTGTATTTATCATCATTAGTCATTTAGGTCAACATTGGATCATTCAGAGATCCTCACTGAACTTCTGGAGAGAGTTTGCTGCACTGAAAGTAAAGGGGCTGAATAATTTTGCACACCCAATTTTTCAGTTTTTGATTTGATAAAAAAGTTTGAAATATCCAATAAATGTCGTTCCACTTCATGATTGTGTCCCACTTGTTGTTGATTCTTCACAAAAAAATACAGTTTTATATCTTTGTGATTGAAGCCTGAAATGTGGCAAAAGATCTCAAAGTTCAAGGGGGCCGAATACTTTCGCAAGGCACTGTATATAAAAAAGCAATACAGTATGCATATATGTTTTGTAAAGTTATTTGAGTATAAATTACCATAGATTACAGTAACTTTGGTAAATTACCGGTAGTTTTGCAACCCTACTCTGTACTAAAAGCTTCCTAGGGCAGAAATTGGTAGATGCAGAGTTACAGATATAGATACCGAGACAACAAAAGAGGACAGATACAGTCCTTTCCAAAACAAAATGGAACACTCTGCATACAAGTATAACTACTAAGCATGCAATAATACAAAACAACAGTACACAATCAATAACATTTTGCACACAACAAAGAATGAACACATTGGGGGAAATCTGATGTATAACACTTAACACTTATACAAATAGGGGAGAACTACAATTTCAGATTTTGTTTCCGTTACAGTGTAGCCTATTGAAGTTCTCCTTTAATCTGTGTTCTTCAGGGAAGGCAACTGGTGGAGAGTTCGGTCTGTCCAATCAGGAAGTGAAAACTACATCCCTAACAACTATATTGCCAAAGTCTACCATGGGTAAGCAATGTTAAAATTGTGTTCTGTATTGTCATAAATAAAGGCTGTGTTGACTTGATTCTGTACAGTGATATAATGTATACCGTGTGTGTGTGTGTGTGTTGTTTTAAGATGGCTGTTTGAGGGAGTAGTGAGGCAGAAGGCAGAGGAACTACTTAGTCTCCCTGAAAACAGAGTGGGTTCCTTCATGATTAGAGAGAGCACCCAGCAGAGAGGTGAGTCCATTAACATTTAATGCCCTACCAAGTTATTCCATAAGAGTCTAAGCCGGGTGGGTATTTTTTTGATGCCTCTTTAAGTATAAAACAAATATATATATTTATATACAAATTATTGGATGAAACATTGAATTTGGCCTTACTACTATTAGCCCATAGAAATGTGTTAAATACCAGATTCATACACGGAAAAGCAGATCGAAAAATATTTTATCAAAAGGAAGATTGTTTTAAAATCTCTGTCCTATATCTGATATGTATATATATATATATATATATATATATATATATATATATATATATATATATATATATATATATATATATATATATATATATATATATATATATACACACAGTTGAAGTCGGAAGTTTACATACACCTTAGCCAAATACGTTTAAACTCAGTTTTTCACAATTGCTGACATTTAATACTAGTAAAAATTCTCTGTTTTAGGCCAGTTAGAATCATCACTTTATTTCAAGACTGTGAAATGTCAGAATAATAGTAGAGAGAATAATTTATTTCAGATTTTATTTCTTTCATCACATTCCCAGTTGGTCAGAAGTTTACATACACTCAATTAGTATTTGGTAGCATTGCCTTTAAATTGTTGTGTGAATTGTGGCCCATTCCTCCTGACAGAGCTGGTGTTACTGAGTCAGGTTTGTAGGCCTCCTTGCTCGCTCACGCTTTTTCAGTTCTGTCCACAAATTTTCTATAGGATTGAGGTCAGGGCTTTGTGATGGCGACTCCAATACCTTGACTTTGTTGTCCTTAAGCCATTTTGCCACAACTTTGCCAACTATTTTGTGAAGTGCACCAGTCCCTACTTCAGCTAAGCACCCCCAGAACATGATGCTGCCACCTCCGTGCTTCACGGTTGGGATGGTGTTCTTTGGCTTGCAAGCCTCCCCCTTTCTCCTCCAAACACAACAATGGTCGTTATGGCCAAACAGTTCTATTTCTGCTTCATCAGACCAGAGGATATTTCTCCAAAAAGTACGATATTTGTCCTCATGTGCAGTTGCAAACCATAGTCTGGCTTTTTTATGGCGGTTTTGGAGCAGTGGCTTCTTCTTTGTATATACTTTTGTACCTTTTTCCTCCAGCATCTTCACATGGTCCTTTGATGTTGTTCTGGGATTTGATTTGCACTTTTCGCACCAAAGTACATTCATCTCTAGGGAATGCGTCTCCTTCAAATCAAATCAAAGTTTATTTGTCACATGCGCCGAATACAACAGTGAAATGCTTACGTACAGGCTCTAACCAATAGTGAGGTTAGCGGTATGATGGCTGAGCTGTATGACTGCTGAGCGGTATGACGGCTGAGCGGTATGACGGCTGAGCGGTATGACGGCTGAGCGGTATGACGGCTGCATGGTCCCATGGTGTTTAAACTTGCGTACTATTGTTTGTACAGATGAACATGGCACCTTCAGGCATTTTGAAATTGCTCCCAAGGATGAACCAGACTTGGGAAGGTCTACAATTGTTTTCTGAGGTCTTGGCTGATTTCTTTTGATTTTCCCATGATGTCAAGCAAAGAGGCACTGAGATTGAAGGTAGGCCTTGAAACACATCCACAGGTACACCTCCAATTGACTCAAATGATATCAATTAGATAATCAGAAGCTTCAAAAGCCATGACATAATTTTCTGGAATTTTCAAAGTTGGTTAAAGGCACAGTCAACGTAGTATATGTAAACTTCTGACACTGGAATTACAGTGAATTATATGTGAAGAAATCTGTCTGTAAACAATCGTTGGAAAAATGTATTGTCATGCACAAAGTAGATGTCCTAACCGACTTGCCAAAACTATAGTTTTTTAACAAGAAATTTGTGGAGTCGTTGAAAAATTAGTTTTAATGATTCCAACCTAAGTGTATGTAAACTTCAGTTTTCAACTGTATATATCTATATATCCGCTACCGTTCAAAAGTATGGGGTCACTTAGGAATTTCCTTGTTTTTGAAAGAAAAGCAAATATTTTGGTCCATTAAAATAACATCAAATACAGTGTAGACATTGTTAATGTTGTAAATGACTATTGTAGCTGGAAATGGCAGATTTTTTAATGGAATATCTACATAGGTGAACAAAGGCCCATTATCAGCAACCATCACTCCTTCTGGGCAGAGTTGCAAAGAAAAAAACATATCTCAGACTGAACAATAAAAACAAAATATTAAATTGGGCAAAAGAAGACAGACACTGGACAGAGGAACTCTGCCTAGTAGGCCAACATCCCTGAGTCGCGTCTTCACTGTTGACGTTGAGACGGGTGTTTTGCGGGTACTATTTAATGAAGCTGCCAGTTGAGGACTTGTGAGGCGTCTATTTCTCAAACTACACACTATAATGTACTTGTCCTCTTGCTCAGTTGTGCACCGGGGCCTCCCACTCTTCTTTCTATTCTGTTCTGTTAGATCCAGTTTGCACTGTTCTGTGAAGGGAGTAGTACACAGAGTTGTGCGAGATCTTCGGTTTCTTGGCAATTTCTCGCATGGAATAGCCTTCATTTCTCAGAACAAGAATAGACTGACGAGTTTCAGAAGACATTTCTTTATTTCTGGCCATTTTGAGCCTGTAATCGAACCCCCAAATGCTGATGCTCCAGATACTCAACGAGTCTAGAGAAGGTCAGTTTTATTGCTTCTTTAAATAGGACAACAGTTTTCAGCTGTGCTAACATAATTGCAAAAGAGTTTTCTCATGATCAATTAGCCTTTTAAAATTATAAAAACATAATTCCACTTTGACATTATGCTGTATTGTGTGTAGGCCAGTGACACTAATATAAATGTAATACATTTTAAATTCACACTGTAACACAACAAAATGTCAAGGGGTGTGAATAATTTATGAAGGCACTGTTCTTACATTCATTTTTTAACTGGTACATAGCTACCTGCAAACACGTAAGTCTTGTGAGGGTCAAAACGGAGTACACATCTCATCTTTGGTCCCATCATAGAGTGCCAATTATTATTAGTTTGTAGGCAAACCATTTGGACGCTGCAAACGTTTTAGTGAGAAGACCAATTTTCAGGATGTCCCATGTTCTGACAAACATCACTGTAGCTCAGCCACCTTCCACCTCAGATGTAGAAGGCCGCCATTGGTGGAGGATTGAACAGACAGGTTTTTAAAAATGTATTATGCTAATCAGATTTTCTGGGTGCAGACATCAACTCAAGGGGGTTATTAAACTGGACGTCAGTAGGATGATAGGAGATGGGTATCTATTAAGATCTATCTAGGACTATACCTAATGCCTTTTATGTTATATTATATTTGCAGGTGTCTACTCGATGTCTGTAAAGCACAGATCCATCCAGCACTATAAAATCTTTCGCCTGGAGAACAGCTGGTACTATATCTCTCCTCGTCTGACTTTCCAGTGCTTGGAAGAGATGGTAAACCACTACTCTGGTGAGTCCAAGACAGACACACACTGAAAATAACCTCAAGCATTTTTAAATAGCTTTGTTCTTATCAGATGCTAACCATCTTTCCACTGTGTGTTGGCCTAGCTCTGAGAGTACACACACTAAGAACAAAACAGGAAGTAATGGTGTTGTTGTTGTCCATGTAAAAAAATGTAATGCTTAGACTATGACTTTCATATTGACTGTCACACTGTTTTACTTTTGTTTATTTTCTCAAACAATAACCATACAAAAGACAAACAAACACACACACATTTCTCACAATCCCACTCCCTCTCATCCTTCATCCCCTGGAACTTTCCAGTGCTTGTAGCACTCTATGCCATATGGCCTCAAATTGAAACGTTCTTTTTTTTCTGTAGCCCACACTCAATATTCAATATTTAAATAATAATAAATAATAATAATAAATAATAATAATACGTTGGAGTCATCCACTGTCGTAGTGATGAAGGATCATTTGATTTCCAGTTTTTGAGAAGAGATTTTTTTCAAAATAATTGACGATTAAAGTATGGTCCACCCCATTGGTTCTCTCACTACACCCCCATATGTCATGTCTTGAAATATGCAGATAGATTGTTTAAAAGTAAGTTTACATTGGAATACTTCTGACAGCCAACTTTCCAACTCCGCCCACAACTTTCAGACTTCATAGCATTCCAAGAAAGCATTGATTTGAGTCATTAGTTATACACTTAAGACATGACTCTGCCATTGTGCTGTAGAATATTTTTTATTTTGTATAATATCTAGACATTAGTTTATACTGGATTAAGCATACATGTGTTACCTGTAATTTCGTTAGTTATGTTCCAACACTCCCTCCATCTTGTGTCTATCAGTTACTTTTAAGTCTTGATTGCAATAGTTTATATTTTTTTCTAAGAGATTGTCAGTTAGATAGGTAATATATACAAAACCATGGAGAAAGCCTATCATATAAGTTTCCTTTTCTGATTCAAATAGGATTCCCTCAACATTGCTCGGATGTCCAAAAGACAAACTTTTCAGTTACATGTATTTGAGTTTTCAATATTGGAGACGGTGCCAAGAATGTGCAAATCTATCATCAAGACAAAGAGTGAAGGATCTCAAATATATTTTTGAAATAATGGAGCTGTGAGTCAGGAAGCAGGTGCAGGTGAAAAGTTCAATAATACAAAAAAAACAAGATAATTTCATGATGCAACACGCTGTTAAACAAGAACAATACCAACTGGTGAGTGAAGATAAGAGAGTGACATAAAGGGGAGGAAATGATGAAGGTAATGAAGCCCAGGTGTGAATTATAATGATTAACAGGTGTGCGTAATGATGAATCCCAGGACCTCCACCCCCCTAGATGTCCAGGGGGGGTGGAGGTGTGTCATGGGGGACAGTATCAGCTAGGGGACGTGGAACCACTGGCCTGAGAAGGGAGACGTGAAAAGAGGGTGAGATATGATAGTAACTGGGTAGTTGTAACCTGTACGTCACCTCGTTGACCCTCCGGAGAACCTTGAATGGCCCCACAAACAAGGGGATTCAGATTCTTGCAGGGCTTGTGGAGTGGGAGGTTCCTGGTAGAGAGTCAGACGCGGTCCTCAGAATGGAACACAGGGGTCTCACTGCAGTGGCGGTCTGCCTGTTCCTTCTGACGATGGACGGCGCCCTGGAGTCTCACGTGCGTGTCGCTCCACACCTCCTCAGCACACCGGAACCACTCATCTACCACAGGAGCTGCGATCTGGCCTGGGGTCCAGGGCCAGCTGAAAACCTAAAACACACTGGAAGGGGATCAACTCAGTGGAGGAGTGAAGTAGGGAGTTCTGGGCGTACTCTGCCCAGGGAAGGAATTGTGCCCACTCACCCTACTGGTCCTGACAGTGACTCCTCAAGAACCTCCCCAGCTCCTGGTTCATCCTCTCCACCTACCCGTTGGAGTGAGGCCGATACCCAGAAGTGAGGCTGACCGTGACCCCAAGCTTCTCCAAGAAGGCCCTCCAAACTCGTGATGTGAATTGGGGGCCACGGTCGGAGGAGCTTCCCTGCTTCCCTGCTTCCCTGCATTCCGGGGGGACTTGATTTGAGCACATACGTGCCCAGGTCAGCAGCCTATCCCTTATCCCTGTGGGAATGTAGATGCGCTCGGGAGGACAATTCCGGGGTGCAGGCTCCCTCTCCAGAGCCTGGCGGATGTCCACATCGACGTCCCAAACCACTGGTCTCCTCACTGTCCGTATGTACTCTAGGTTCCAATGGTCGGTGAGGATGACGAATGGTTCCTCTGCGCCCTCCAGCTAATGTCTCCACTCCTCTAATGCTAACTTCACTGCCAGGAGCTCTCGATTGCCGATGTCGTAATTCCTCTGCGGACAGTTTCTTGGAGGAAAAAGCACAAGGATACAATTTCAATGGGTTACCCTGTCTTTGTGACAAAACCGTCCCCACGCCCATCTCAGATGCGTCTAACTCAACCACAAAAGGTAGCATGGGATCTGGGTGTTTTAGCAAGGGAGCGGAGCTTGTGCCCTCCTTGCCCACAGTAGAGACATAGCCCCAGCTGTATCCATCTGTGTCGTTCTGCCGTGAAATGGCGTGTGACCCCTATGGGTTCAGGCTCTGATCCCGAGTACTTGCAGAAGGAAGGAGAGAAGCGATGAGAATGCAAACGCTCCTATAGAAGGTTATCCAGGCAGATGGCCATCGCAATGAGTGCGTCCAGGATAAGGTTATCATCCCGACAGGCCAGTTCCGTCTGGACCTTCTCGCACAGACCTCTCCTAAATAGCGCGCGAAGCGCCGGCTCATTCCATCCACTGGAAGCTGCTACTGTCCGGAAGGTGAGCGGATACTCAGCAGCCGTCTGATTCCCCTGCTGTAGCTGAAGCAGACACTCAACTTCCTCTCTGCCCTCCGCGGGATGATCAAAAATGCATTTAAACAGAGCCATGAAACCATCATAAGAATCTAGCTCCTCCTCTCCTCTCCTCTCTCCCAGACGGATGTAGCACATTCCAATGCCAGCCCGGTCAGCAGAGATATAATCATGGCAACCTTAGACCTCTTGGTGGTGGGGGCTCCCAACTGGTGTGAAAAATAGAGGGAGCACTGAAAGAGGAAGCCACGGCATTTGGATGGTGTACCGTCGTATTTCTCTGGGAGGGAAAGACGAGCTTCGCTGTCCTGAGCGGGTTGCTGAATTAGCTCGCTGGGTAGACTGGCTCTAGAGTATCCTCTGCTGCTGGTCTGTCTCTCGAGACGCTGCAAACTGTGGAGAACCTCTTCCATGGCCATCCCCAGTTCAGCCAGCTGGTGATGGTGTTGACGTAGAAGGTACCCTTGCTCGATGACCATCTAAAAGATATCCGATTTACCTGCTGCTTCCATAGTTTGAGTTGGTATTCTGTAATAACAGAGCTGAGTCGGGAAGCAGGTGAAAAGTTGAATAAAACAACAAAAACAGGAACAAGATAATTCTATGAGGCAACACGCCGTTAAACAAGAACAATACCAACTGGTGAGTGAACATAAGACAGTGACATATAAAGGGGAGGAAATGATGAAGGGGTTGAGGGTAGCTGAAGGATGGGACTAAAAACAAACAAAAGATAACTAATGTACAATATACTGTGTCCGTAAAATATATATAGTATGTATAAGCTGGAAGTAGAAGCCCAAGTGTTGTTGTCCATTAGTTTACTCCAATTTGGGGAGGGGTGGTAGGGTTAGGCGAAAATAAAAAACGGATTGGTTTGCTGTTGTACATAACTGACCGCTCACTCTCTCCCAGTTGCTTTGGGATATATTGATCTATGGATTTTAAAGGTTTAATTGTCTGGCTTTTACCTATAACCACAGTTTTGTCAGTACAAAACGGAGCGACTCACACCCAATGCTTCTTATTGGTATGTGCATGCACCTCCTAACTACACCATATGAATGTTTTATAAGGCAGAGGTTTGTGTGTATGTGTGTGTTTGTGCTTGTAAGGTAAAATTAATGTGATGAGCACTTGTGAGCATACAGTATGTGATTGTTTTTGATTACATACAGTGTATGTGCATGTGTCTTGTTTCTAACCCAGTCCATCTCTGGTCTCCAAGACTCTGCAGATGGTCTGTGTTGTGTTCTCACTGGCCCGTGTCTGTCTGGGACTATCAGCCCCATAGACATCACCTCTCAGCCACCCCCTGTAAGGATGCGACACAACAACTTTGACTGGAAGAAAATAGACAGGTACAGACCCATAGTTTAGTATCATTCGTTGCAGCTCTCATATCTCTGCAATCAAATTGTAGTCCTGCTTTTTGGCCAATGGAAAACATGGCTTGTGGGAAAACTGGGAAGATGTGACTCTGCATGATTGGCTCAAACATGTTCTAATCACCCCTCTCTCTATATATATGAACCAATCAACAGGAAAGATCTGATCAGTGCAGGTGCTGCGCAGGGCCAGGAGAACAGGAATGCCATGGTGAGCTACGGTGTCAGAAACAGCATGGCCTCTTACCTCTCTCTGGTCGGGGATCATGACCCAGGACAGCAGAAGAAGAACCGCAAGAAGAAGAGCAAATCTGTCTGTGTGACAGACCACAGCATCAGCCATATGGACTTGGATGAGGACTATGATATGTAGTGGCCTGGATGGTGCAACACTTAGTTCTGCGAACCCCAGTACACATATATAGCCTATGGGCTAGTGGTTCCCTTTCAGTCAGTCAACTTCGGTACAACATATTACCGGGGAGTTGCGCGCTCGCTTCTTCGGCTGAAGGATGTACAATCACGCCTGACAAGGCCAATGAAATCCACACCTCACTGGAAGTCCCACCTTCCACAGGTGATAAACGTGAGGCTCAGATTCATTCCTTCAATTTAATACCACTCTTCACCGTGCCCAGGAACAGGCGGTGCTGGGCCAAACAGGTGTTGTACCTCATTTCCCTCCTTCAGGGAACAGTAGTTATGGTCATAATGTTACATTTTCCTTCAGTCAGTCAACATACTATGGGGAAATATTATCACATCCATGAGATGCTGTATGAGTATAAGTGGCAAGTGTTTGAGCTCTGGTGCCAAGATAAAGGGCTGGTTCATTTTCAGTGCTCTGGGAAATACTTGTTTCTACAGGAGCTTTAAAAGCATTCTCCACTTTAAAATTATATATGGCCGCTATCTCAGCACGTGGGAATTGACTGAGCCTCACCAGGGGCTCACCCACTGGTGTTGCAGTTACTGAAAGGTGTACTCCCTTCCTGTACTCAGTTCGCCCCGGGCGACTCTAAGATGACCTTGTGTCCAAATGTGGCCTTTGCCCTAAAAGTAATGGCCATGCCCTACAAGTCCTTAGCTTTTGAGGTGTTTCCCTTTTTGCCTCCTCCATTTGCTTCTGAAGAGCAACAGAGGTTACATGCCCTGTGTCTGGTGCAAGCTCTACGCACATACATTGAACAACCTGGGTTTTCCGGTTGTGTGACCAGATTTTTGTCTGTTTTGCTAATCCAGCTCAGTTTCAGGGCACTTTGAGCAGTGTCTCTCCCACTGGATTGTGGAGGCTATCTCCTGCCATAAAACAGCAAGGGACAAGGGTTACCTAGTGGAGTATGCACCCACTCCACCAGGGGGCTGGCAGCATTTTGGCCGTTGTGTAAAGGGTTGACTATAGGAGATATTTGTGCTGCGGCGAGTTGGGCATCACCACACACTTTTGTAAGGTTTTATCACTTGGATGTCACTTCTCCCAGTGTAGCCCACAGGGTGCTTACATCTGGGACAGGGGAAAGTCACTAAGCGGGTCTTCCAGCGAGGTGCGGATTTCATTGGCTTTGTCAGGTGCAATTGTCTATACGTCAACAAATGTCGAGAGAGTGAGACTCCCCCTTGTATGTTGTACCTTGTTTCCCTCCTTCAGGGAATAGTAGTTATAGTCATAACGTTACACTCTCAAACTTCTCCTCAGGGACCCCCAGACTTTCCATGTATTTGATCTATTCTAGATGTCATGACTGTCCTGATCAGGTCAGGTTACAGGAGACCACAACCCTACAGATTATCTCTCAACCCCAACAGAGGAGGAGAGATCTAGGGGTCTGAAGATGTGGGGGTTTCCAGAACGCAACACAAGTTTGAAGACAAAGAAATCCTTTTCTACCCAAGCTACGGATGAGTAGCTGTGTCTAAGCGGGTGAATTCAAGCCGGACCCCCTTAGCATCCAGTCCCAGCTAATCATGGTACCTAAAGGGTTTCATTCCTATGCTGTGAGCTCTGAGCTGCAGAGCTGTCTGTCCTCAGAAGACCCCTTCCAGGGTGAGGGAACAGACTCCTAAGCCAAAAGGACACTGACATTGGGAGGACGATCAGAGAGGTGCGCAGGAGAAGTGCATCATCGAGCAGCTGAACGGTCCCCTGAATGGTCCACGCAGAGAATCCTCGGAGATCTACCCCACGTAATTACATCATTATATTCTGACCCATAAGAGCGGCAGTTTGGGGCAAGGCTAGGGTTAGAATAGCATAGCTGACAAATTCACCCAAATGTATATTTCTCTCATGTACTTTCTCTTTTTCTCTCTCTTTGAAATCCCCATTTTGGGTAACACGCGCCATAGTGTGTTCTAATCAATAGCCTATAATGTGTTTTGTCTATGTGTATCTTATATCATCATTTTAGCTTTTTAGTAAATAAATATTAAACTAAGATTGGTGTGGTACGAACTCATTGGTGAGACCCGGGTCTGTGCAGATTCACGGGCTATACGACGTTCAGAACGAGATTGTAAGAGGTAACTGGTTAATTAGTGGCTGTTGTAAAATCGATATTCTGATATTCTTTGAGTTAATTTGGGAAATAGAAACTCAATAAAAACTAGTTTTCCCATGGTACCCCAGGTTAATGAGTTAATAATTGCTTGATTCAGTTAATCACACAATTAGAAACTTGTAATCATTCGATGAGCAACAGTCGTCACATTAACTAAAACAACGTATCGACATAGAGCTAGCACACCTGATTAAACTTTTCAACTTATCAACATGCCCTTGACTAGGTGAATCATGTGAGTTAGTTCAGGGCTACAACTAAATTGTGAAACATCTGGGGGTCCCAGAGGAGAGATTTGAGAAGTGCTGGCATGAGTTTGAATCTGAACCACTGCCCTTCTGAACTATTGCTATCTTTCCTGTCTCCTCTTCACTGTCCTATCTAAATAACATAAAGCACACAACAAATATGTTTAAAAGAAGGACTAAGAGACTTAGTGGCCAGCTACTCTATTTAGGATATTAACATCTGTTACGAGATACTATTTTTCCTCCAAAGCACACATTGGTTCTCATCATCTGTTACGAGATACTATTTTTTCCTCCAAAGCACACATTTGTCCTTATCTGAGCCTTTGGGATTGATCTGAGAAGGAATTTCCAGTGGGGTAAATCAACAATGAATTTGAAGTCCGTCTGGAATCCAGAGCCCTGACCGAGTGTCCTGCCAGAGTACAAAACATGTTAGCGCCATGACAGTTGATCGATGTAAGACTTGAAGGCTATATTATGTATGTTTACTGTGTGTTAATGTGTAATTTATGGATGTGTGTGTCTGTCAGCATGTCAATGTCAATTGTTACAGTTTCAGAACCTTTAACCTAACCCTTGCAAACTGATTTCAGTTGAGTGTACAAGTTGCTCATATAAATAAAAGTTAACTATCATATAATCTCGGCACCCAGAACCAAATATTGTGTGTGCGCTGGTCGGGCCATCTAGTCTGTCACGAGAGACTAGCCATAACATAAAGTTAATTCTGGAAGGGATATGGGGAGTTATGTCCAGAGAAGCCATAATAAGTTGATAAAACATCACGTTAGAAGATGACTGCTGAGAATAATTTGTCCTCTTGAATGTATCCCAGGGCTTCAAGTATGCACCAAATTGAATAGGAATCAACATAGCATTCCTGAATCCTAGCAAACATTGGGGAAAACAGCACAGTGAAAATACTCTGGTCTACCTCATGAGTCTCAGTGTATTGTGTCATGTGCTGTTGTTGTCTCGCCAATGCCTCATGGCGGCCATATGCGAGGCTGATAGGTTCATTGGGACTGTGAAAGCTGCCCACTGGGTACACAACATATTTTCAACGTGGATAATTGGATAATAATTTGGTAGAGACGTTGATCAATGAGATTACAACCTATATTCACCCACTTAAAAAGACAACCAAAGGTTAGTTGAATTTCCAATGTGTTTTCACTCTGATTTCAACCATCTAAAAGCACAACCAAATTCCAATGGAAAAACAACATCTGATTTTTGGTTTAGTTTCACCCAAATGTCTATCATAGCACATTCAACCATTTAAAATCACAGCAAAATTCAAATGGCAATACAATGTCAGATATTTTGTTTATTTATACAACAGATTACTGTGATATCACTGTACTTCATCTACAGTAATAGCAGAACCATGTCCTGGATTGCAGTAGAGATTACATTAAAAGTGCATGCTGCAAGTGATCAATGCCGTTCGAGATTCTGCGCAGATTTTTACAGCAATTGTGAAGATCTCCACAGACCTGCGATGACCTCTGCATGCTATGGTGAAGATGCACGCTTTTTATGGTTACGTAAGAAGAAAAGTATAGTTATAGTTAACTCCAAATGTGGCCATGGATGTGTTACTCAACCAAACATCAACATTTAAAGGAGATGTATCTACTGCTTGGATAGTTACATTTGAGCCACTGGCTTAATCCCATTATTTAACTTTTATTTTTTGGTTGAGTTGGAGACGTTGATGCACTTTAAACAAAGTTTGACTTGAATTTGCCCAATTCTTTAACTTAGATTTTTGGTGGAGATGGAAACGTGAATCCAACATACACATTTTTAATTTGTAGACAAACTGGAATTAAAGCCAGACTAAGTCAGTGGCACAGATATAGAACTATAAATGACCATCCACTCAGCTTTCAAGTAGTTAGAAGGTCTACTTCCCTGCTTTTGAAGGGGGAGCTGGCTATTGTACTGGGAGACAACCAGCAATTACAATAGATTTACGATATGCTAACTTCAATCATCTCCAAACTGCACGCAGAGACATCAAAATGGTATCTGAAAAAAAACGACATCTCAAAATCTCACAATATCCCTTTAAGTACTTTCTGTATGGCTCTATCTCTGTGTGTAACTCTGGTCATATAGAAGACAGCAAGGATAACCATGTCTGACAATGCAAACTGTGTAGTCATGTAATTCTCTAAGGAGGAACCTTATCCATGCTGATCAGATTGCTAAAAATGACTCAATAAAGTTTGTACAGTGAACTTTTCCAGTATAACCCAAAATAGTTATTTTAGACATTGTTAAAAAGTTTACCAGCAACCTTATGACTGTCTGTTTTTCCACTTTCCTCAAGACAATCACCAGTGAAAGCCAGAAAAGACCAAAAGCTTGGCAGGCTGCAAATGTTGTTTCTGGAGCACGTTGGTGTTACAAAGTCAGCAACATGGCCCATATGATTAATTACATTTCATCAGATGTTTTAGTCACCTGTAGGAACTCTGACTCCTTGAGACAAACTAAGCACATTTTCATTATTGAATTCATAACAGGATCAAATATTTGTTTTCTCTGCTTTTAATATCCCCATTAAACATCTGCAAGGCAAACAAATTCATCTTATTTTTTGTGTGTGTGTGTGTGTGTGTGTGTGTGTCCATCGGCAGCTGTACTTTGCATTATGAGCGGGGCATAAAACACAATGCATTAGCTAGCGTCATTGCTAAAGCATCGCCTGCCTCGTGATGCAGACTCAAGCTGATCTCTGAACCTTGAAATACAGGCTTAATTTCATATAAACTTCTAATATCAGTTTATAGGTGTGGTAGCACCCAGAGTAAATAGACTTATATTTATTACATTTATACTTTGAGTTATTTAGAAACAAATGTCCTTGTAATGTGCAAATAGGCCAAGCCCTTTCCCATGGATTTCACATTTTCACAAGCAAACATCTAACAAGAAATGACTGCATTTCCCAGAAATCATGGAAGTGTTGAAGTGTTTAACAAATGCAGATTTGTAAAGGAATACTTCGCTACTCTGCCAACGATCACATGGCCTTGAGAATGTGTCAACCAAAACAAAGGCACACAACGGGGAAGAGAGCGGAAGAGAATCAGTACAACATTAACAAACTGAAGAACTGGACACCCTCACAGGAGAACACGTTCTCTTCTATCCCGGAAAAACCTCAAGGTCGACCCTGTTTCAGATGTGACTAGAAAGGCCGTGGAGACATAACAAACTACACTCTCTCCTGTCTTACAGTTCTGATTCCACCGTTCCATTCCTTAAGGTCTGTTCGATGTTACACTGGATCTAAGGCACCAGGGAAAACATGGTGGAACAATACATGACTGATTTTCCCTGAATGAGAAGGAAAACAAAATAGTGCTGATGGAGCCAGTGTCACACCATAAGTCTCCATCTTTACCCCCCCCCCCCCCTCTTTCTCATCTCTTTAGACCCTCTCTCGTCCAGAGGCAGTGAGAGCTGTGTTGAGCTAGCAACAGTTATCGTTATATAACCAGACCTTTCTAATCTAGCCACATCATCAGCTCAGAAGCCCCAGAGCCAGAGCAGAGCCAGAGCAGAGCTAGAGCAGAGACAGAGCAGAGCCAGAGCAGAGCCAGAGCCAGAGCTAGAGCAGAGCTAGAGCAGAGCTAGAGCAGAGCTAGAGCAGAGCTAGAGCAGAGCTAGAGCAGAGCCAGAGCAGAGCCAGAGCAGAGCCAGCTGTCCAAACGTCTGACAACATCAGGCTCTGGATGCTCAACCCTGACGTCCCTTGACAAAATCCGGATAAATGTTTGCTTTCCTCAATCATGAAGAGGGGCGCTGTGTTTCCTCTTTTCTTAATTACATCAGGTCCTATACTGTCACCCAAATGGCACCCTGTACCCTACATGCACTACTTTGACCGAAGCCCTAATGTGTGGGCCACGGTTAAAAGATAGGGTGCCATTTGGGACGTAGCCCTATTTCTTCTCTTTTCCTTTTCACATGAGAAGGGTGCACTTCAAATTGGTTTATACATACCCTGGCTGAGTATATACAGAAAGGTGGTGTCTGCTATTGCCCTGGAAGAGGTGGTCTTCACTGATATGTCCCTTAAACAATGTAAACTATGCTTTGGTCCTATTATTGCTCACACAATTTCTATTTGGCACAAAATTGAAAAACAATGTAACTGGGAATAAAAATGGCACGCCCATACTCCAATATTTCACAATAATGCCTTGCGATCTAGAGGGCGGCCTTTTGCATCACCCCAATGCTCCAGATGTGGAATCCGTACCCTTACCGATATCATGGACAGCAATGGTTTGAGAACATTCCAAAATCTAAAGATGCAAACACATTACCAGGCAACTCCTTTTTTCTATATTTACAATTTAGAACAGCTATGCTGGTCTATGGAGTCCCCTGGGACACCCAATTACTGAAACATCCAATGATGGAATTTATAAATAAACTATCTGGGCTCCCAAATGACTGATCACTATAATATACAAACCTCTTTCGGAAAACTCATATTTTGAGCTAGCCATTAAAAAAGTGTGGTCCACAGATATAATTGAATCTGAACCTTGCTTTAACTGGAACAGAATATGGAAAAATATGACCTTGGCATCCCGAACCAACAATTTATACATTTTAAGTTTGTTCACAGATTGTATTTAAGACAAAGGAAACGTTTTACGATTAAATTGGCCCCAACTCCAAACGGTTCACTGTGTCCCCTAAATCAGTCATACACATTCTGGCACTGCAGTTAAATGCTTCTGGGGCAAAGTTACAAAATTCATTGAAATATTCAATGCTTTTCATCTATTATGTTAGATAACAATAACAGCCCCTTGAATCTCTCAATCAATCAGAGAAGATTACTGCTGGCAGACAGCACTGCTATTAACTCTCTCCCATTTAACCAGTAGATACAGTTACCATTAGAAGTTATACCATTAGATGTAGCGACAGAGAGAATTAATGGTGCTAGTCAAGGAACAATTGAGGCCTGGACAAATATACTTGACTCTGTAAAGAACAATCTCAGCTGAAGTCCTGCATGTGCAAAACAATGAAATATATATATATACATACACAGTGGGGCAAAAAATATTTAGTCAGCCACCAATTGTGCAAGTTCTCCCACTTAAAAAGATGAGAGAGGCCTGTAATTTTCATCATAGGTACACTTCAACTATGACAGACAAAATGAGAAAAAAAATCCAGAAAATCACATTGTAGGATTTTTAATGAATTTATTTGCAAATTATGGTGGAAAATAAGTATTTGGTCACCTACAAACAAGCAAGATTTCTGGCTCTCACAGACCTGTAACTTCTTCTTTAAGAGGCTCCTCTGCCCTCCACTCGTTACCTGTATTAATGGCACCTGTTTGAACTTGTTATCAGTATAAAAGACACCTGTCCACAACCTCAAACAGTCACATTCCAAACTTCACTATGGCCAAGACCAAAGAGCTGTCAAAGGACACAAGAAACAAAATTGTAGACCTGCACCAGGCTGGGAAGACTGAATCTGCAATAGGTAAGCAGCTTGGTTTGAGAAAGACCAAGTCCATATTATGGCAAGAACATCTCAAATAAGCAAAGAGAAACAACAGTACATCATTACTTTAAGACATAAAGGTCAGTCAATCTGGAAAATTTCACCAACTTTAAAAGTTTCTTCATGTGCAGTCACAAAAACAATCAAGCGCTATGATGAAACTGTCTCTCATGAGGACCGCTACAGGAAAGGAAGACCCAGAGTTACCTCTGCTGCAGAGGAAAAGTTCATTAGAATTACCCGCCTCAGAAATTGAAGCCCAAATAAATGCTTCACATAGTTCAAGTACAGACACATCTCAACATCAACTGTTCAGAGGAGACTGCATGAATCAGGCCTTCATGGTCGAAATGCTGCAAAGAAACCACTACTAAAGGACACCAATAACAAGAAGAGACTTGCTTGGGCCAGGAAACACGAAAAATGGACATTAGACCATTGGAAGTCCAAATTTGAGATTTTTGGTTCCAACCGTCGTATCTTTGTGAGACGCAGAGTTGGTGAACGGATGATCTCTGCATGTGTGGTTCCCACCGTGAAGCATGGAGGAGGAGGTATGATGGTGCTTTGCTGGTGACACTGTTGGTGATATATATAGAATTCAAGGCACACTTAACCAGCATTGCTACCACAGAATTCTGCAACAATCGCCATCCCATCTGTTTTACGCTTAGTGGGACTATCATTTGTTTTTCAACAGGACAATAACCCAACACACCTCCAGGCTGTGTAAGGGCTATTTGATCAAGAAGGAGAGAGATGGAGTGCTGCATCAGATGAACTGGTCTTTACAATCACCTGACCCCAACCCAACTGAGATGGTTTGAGATGAATTGGACCGCAGAGTGAAGGAAAAGCAGCCAAGTGCTCAGCATTTGTGGGAACTCCTTCAAGACCATTGGAAAAGCATTCCAGGTGAAGCTGGTTGAGACAATGCCAAGAGTGTGCAAAGCTGTCATCAAGGCCTATTTGGAGTTGGTGGCTACTTTGAAGAATATAAAATATACATTTTTTGGTTACTGTATGATTCCATGTGTTATTTCATAGTTTTGATGTCTTCACTATTATTCTACAATGTAGAAAATAGTAAAAATAAAGAAAAAGCCTGGAATGAGTAGGTGTGTCCAAAGTTTTGACTGGTACTGGTTATATATATACAGTGGGGAGAACAAGTATTTGATACACTGCCAATTTTGCAGGTTTTCCTACTTACAAAGCATGTAGAGGCCTGTCATTTTTATCATAGGTACACTTCAACTGTGAGAGATGGAATCTAAAACAAAAATCCAGAAAATCACATTGTATGATCTTTAAGTAATTAATTAGCATACATACAGTACCATATATACAGCACCATATATATATATACCAGAATCCTATAGCTATAGCCTCACTAGCTAAATAAGCATTAAGTGTTATTTTCCAATCTTAATTTAAACCTCACCACTTCCTATCTGCTGAACTGGTTGAATCAACATTGTTTTCGAATAACTTCAACAACAAAAATGATATGTGATGATGTTGAGTCAAAGTCATCAACGTAAAGGGAATTTCGTATTGTTTTCATGCAATGACATGATTTCACGTTGAATTTACATTTGTTGATAACTCAAACAAATGTAAATCAAAACTAGAAGTTGAAATGGCGTCTATGTCCAGTAAGTAGGGCTAATTGGAAGCCAACATACATTCCCCTGTCCTCTACTCTTGACATTGAAATGAATAATATTGACAAACAAACAGAATAAACTCTCAGTGTGGAAGGCTATTGACTGTTAGCTGAGCTGTACATAGCAACCTTAGAATAATCTACAACAGTCATCAACAGTATGTATTTGGAACTTGCAGCTGCTAGTGAGTTCAAATATAGTTCATTGTTCAATCATTGCCCAATACAGATGTAGGATCTTAATTCGATCAACCTGTTGCAGGATGACTTTCCTGCAATGTACAACATTTTAAACTCTTTCAGCAACACATGACAAGCTGTATTTTCAAATCAAACAAAAAGCTTTAGCCAACACATACATTCATGTCCAACTCTGTCAAGAGAGTCAGAGGAAAACTAACAAAAAAATTCCAGACACCAGAAGAGCCGTTGTAATTCCAGAACCTCAACAGAGTTTGGGGAGTTCTAAACGAAACCCCTGGGTGTCTTTTCTCATTCCATTAAACATGTAAGGATCACCCTGAAGCGTGGGATACATATGTAAAAGTTCTGTTTCTAATCAGAACACCTTTAGCTCTACACAGAGAACTAATAGCCATCAGCTCAGCGTGGTCAGTGGAAGTCAGCCTGCTGTGTCTTATTGGGTTTCTATGGCCCATTGTAGTGTAGCCTGAGATGTCTCAAAAACAGGCCCGTTCTGTAGTGCTGAATACACACACACACACAATTGACAAGACAGTGAATGCATTTACACCCCAGCCATCTACAAAACAGTGATATCACACTCTCCGAAAGAAAATAATCAAAAAAATAATCAAATCAATAAAATGAATTATAAAGCCCTTTTTACATCAGCCGATGTCACAAAGTGCTTATACAGAAACCCAGCCTAAACCCCCCCAAAACTAGCAATACAGATGTAGAAGCACTATTAAGAATAGAGATTTGTACCTAAAGGAATACGCCAACGCTCGTCACTGGGGAGAATGTCAATAAGGTTTCCTGTAAACGGCTCAGTTCACACTCAGATAGGGAAGGAAATTATATGCAAATGATCCTGTCTGCTCTGCGGTGTGGTTTAAATGTTGCAGCATTCTCCCGGCAATGAAATTGCTTGCAGGTTCTGCTTTCAAGTTCCACTTATGTAAGAAAATAAACCAAGATAACTACCAAGAACTACAAACACCACTTAAAAATAAACTCAAAGGGGACAAACAATGAGTCATTCCTTTAATTGTTTTAATTGTTCCTTACTGAGAGAAATAAACTATTTAAATGTGCTTTATATTGTATGACCATGACATCACTCACCATATGTTTGGTCACAACAGTTCAAAATATAGAAGGCCTATTCGACTATTTGTAGCTAGCTAAGTGCATTCAATATGGAAGAAAATAATTCAACTAAAAGACAAAAGAGAGACCATGTCAAAAAGAGACCATTTAAACATGGAATCCGTTTCCACAGGGAAAGTCAAGATATATGCAGTTTTCTAAGAATATCTGAGATGGGCTGATTAAGGGAGGATGTTTTAGGTTCCAACGAACCAGAATGACCTGTCTGGGTCGGATAGTACGTGGTACCGTCATTCAAATGGCACTAGAGTTATGACCTGTAACATCCCAGACAGCACGCAGACTACAGGTTATCAAGAAGATGGAGTCTCCTGGAGACACTCACTCTTTCCATAAAGAGTACATAAACAGCTGTGCTCCAGATGGGTTGCAAATGAAGAAAGAGATGAATGAACATGAGCAGAACATGTGGCCAGCTAATTCATTGTTTAGCTTGTACCTACTGTATATGAATCCACACATACTGAACATTCTGTACTAAGCATAATGTTTTATAGTTTGCAGTCCACAACCAAGGCACTGGCTCTAAAGCATACTCAAGGATCAGATGTTAGGTTTGTGTTTGTAGATACACTCTTAGAGAAAATGGTTGCAAAAGAGTTATTTTGCTGTCCCCATAGAATAAGCTTTTTAGGTTCCAGGTAGCTTTACCAAAAGGGTTCTACCTACAACCATAAAGTTATTTTCAAAGGATTCTCCTATGGGGACAGCCGAATAACCTTTTTCCGGTTCTAGATAGCAACTTTCTTCTAAGTGTGTACATGATGATCCCAGCAGGTAGTTTGTGCCTTATGGTACCTGGTACATAGTGTTATTTTTCATATCCCATATCCCATTTGTCTTCACAAAATATGTGAGAAAGATAGGATTGACTTGAAGCTTTTCAGATAAGGCAAAGAACGGATGGAGCGTCAAAGCAGTGAGCCAACCTCAGATCAGGTTGGGTGGAAATCAGTGAAGATATCGTCATAGGATCTGTTATCGAATCTGAGAATTCATGCATCCAAATCTTAGGCATTGGTGTTAGTGTGTGGTGTCTGTGTGTGTGTGTCCCACCAGCGACAGATAAGCACATTGACTGACAAACAGATCTTTCTTCTTGATGAAAACCAGGTGTGAAGAGGAATAAAATGGCGCCGGAGAAGAAGGCAGACGTTTTACGTGCCCCCAACAAATGTTTTTTTTGTTTGTTTATTTGCGTTGTTTGTAACTTTTATTTTTTTTAAACTTATTTTGTACATAATGTTGCCGCTACAGTCTCTTATGACCGAAAATAACTTCTGGACATCAGGACTGCGATTACTCACCACGGACTGGCAGAATATTTTTTTTCCTTTAACGAGTCTGACGAGCCCGACGCGAACGATATGCTGCTTTCCCGGGAACAGGCCCAAATCCCTGTGATTTGAATGAAGAGGAGGCAGAGAAAAGGGGGTCGGAGGGCAGGCTGCCTTCTGAGAATTCGAAGGCGATCGAATAAACCCCCGCTTCCTTCTATTCTGCTAGCAAACATGAAAACTTTGGTCAATAAAATAGACGACCTACGCGGAAGATTAAAACGGGACATTCAAAACTGTAAAATCTTGTGCTTCACGGAGTCGTGGCTCAACGTCAACACTATCAACATACAGCTGGCTGGATCTATGTTATACGCAGGATAGAACAGGTAAGGTAGGAGAGGGGCTCTTTCACTTTTACTTTCTTTGCTTTGGTTCCGTCCAGTCCCCTTTCCCCAAATTACTGTGTGAAGGAATACATTTCCTGTTAACAGTAAAATTCTCTGCCTCTGGCATCCTTACCCGCACCTACAGTCACATACCTCTTTCACTCCACGGGGAGTTGAGTGTAGCTGGGTGTTGCGTTCCCTCCTCCAAGAGGTGTGCATAACAAACACCAACATATTTTAAGCAGACCAGCATAGTGCCTGTGCCCAAGAGCACTAAGGTAATCTGCCTAAATGACTACTGACCCGTGGCACCCATAGCGCTTTGAAAGGCAGGTCATGGCTCACATCAACACCATTATCCCAGAAACCCTAGACACACTCCAATTTGCATACCACCCCAACAGATCCACAGATGATACAATCTCTATTGCACTCCACACTGCCCTTTCCCACCTGGACAAAAGAAACACCTATGTGATAATGCTATTCATTGACTACAGCTCAGTGTTCAACACTGCTCATCATTATGCTAAGGACCCTGGGAGTAAACACCTCCCTCTGCAACTGGATCCTGGACTATCTGACGGGCCGCCCCCAGGTGGTAAGGGTAGGTAAAAACACACCCGCCACACTGATTCTCAACACAGGGACCCTTCAGGGGTGAGTGCTCAGTCCCCTCCTGTAGTCCCTGTTCACTCATGACTGCACGACTCCAACACCAGTTTGCCGATGACACAATAGTGGTAGGCCTGATCACTGACAACGACGAGACAGCCTATAGGGAGGAGGTCAGAGACCTGGCCGTGTGGAGCCAGAACAACAACCTTTCCCTCAACGTTATCAAGACAAAGGAGATGATTGTGGACTACAGGAAAAAGAGGACAGAGCACTCCCCCATTCTCATCGACAGGGCTGCAGTGGAGCAGGTTGAGTGATTCAAATTCCTTGGTGTCCACATCACCAACAAACTAACATGGTCCAAGCACACCAAGACAGTCATGAAAAGGGCACACCAAAAACGATTCCCCCTCAGGAGATCCTGACTGATATAGCATCACTGCCTGGTATAGCAAATGCTCGGCCTCCGACCGCAAGGCGCTACAGAGGGTAGTGCGAATGGCCCAGTACATCACCGGGGCCAAGCTTCCTGCCATCCAGGACCTCTATACCAGGCGGTGTCAGAGGAAGGAGACAGAGGCCAGAGGAGGATGGATGAGATACAGACCAGAGGAACATAGAGAGGATACAGAATAGGACAGAGGAGGATATAGGGGACACAGACCAGGACAGAGGAGGATAGAGGAGATACAGATTAGGGGAGGATAGAGAGGATACAGACCAGGACAGAGGAGGATGGAGGGGATACAGACCAGACCAGGGGAGGATAGAGAGGATACAGGCAAGGACAGAGGAGGATATAGAGAATACAGACCAGGATAGAGGAGGATATAGGGGATACAGTCCAGGACAGAGGAGGATAGAGGGGATACAAACCAGAGGAGGATAGATGGGGATACAGACAAGATGAGGATAGAGGATACAGACCAGAGGAGGATAGAGGAGATACAGACCAGGATAGAGGAGGATAGAGGGGACACAGACCAGAGGAGGATAGAGGGGATACAGACTAGAGGAGGACAGAGAGGATACCGACCAGGACTGAGGAGGATATAGGGGATACAGACCAGGACAGAGGAGGATACAGGGGATACAGTCCAGGACAGAGGAGGATAGAGGGGACACAGACCAGAGGAGGATAGAGGGGATACAGACTAGAGGAGGACAGAGAGGATACCGACCAGGACTGAGGAGGATATAGGGGATACAGACCAGGACAGAGGAGGATACAGGGGATACAGACCTGGACAGAGGAGGATAGAGGTGATACAGAACAGGACAGAGGAGGATAGAGGGGTTATAGACCAGGACAGAGGAGGATAGAGGGGATACAGACCAGGACAGGGGAGGATAGAGGGGATACACACCAGGACAGAGGAGGATAGAGGGGTTACAGACCAGGACAGAGGAGGATAGAGGGGATACAGACCAGGACAGAGGAGGATAGAGGGGATACAGACCAGGACAGAGGAGGATAGAGGGGATACAGACCAGAGGAGGATAGAGGGGATACAGACCAGGACAGAGGAGGATAGAGGGGATACAGACCAGGACAGAGGAGGATAGAGGGGTTACAGACCAGGACAGAGGAGGATAGAGGGGATACAGACCAGGACAGAGGAGGATATAGGAGATACAGACCAGGACAGAGGAGGATAGAGGGGATACAGACCAGGACAGAGGAGGATAGAAGGGATACAGACCAGGACAGAGGAGGATAGAGGGGATACAGACAAGGACAGTGGAGGATAGAGGTGATACAGACCAGAGGAGGATAGAGAGGATACAGACCAAGGAGGATAGAGGAGCTACAGACCAGAGGAGGATATAGGAGCTACAGACCAGGACAGAGGAGGCTATAGGGGACACAGACCAGGACAGAGGAGGATAGAGGAGATACAGACCAGAGGAGGATAGAGGTGATACAGACCAGAGGAGGATATAGGAGATACAGACCAGGACAGAGGAGGCTATAGGGGACACAGACCAGGACAGAGGAGGATAGATAGAATACAGACCAGAGGAGGATAGAGGAGCTACAGACCAGAGGAGGATAGAGGAGCTACAGACCAGAGGAGGATATAGGAGATACAGACCAGGACAGAGGAGGCTATAGGGGACACAGACCAGGACAGAGGAGGATAGAGGAGATACAGACCAGAGGAGGATAGAGGTGATACAGAACAGGACAGAGGAGGATAGAGGTGATACAGAACAGGACAGAGGAGGATAGAGGTGATACAGACCAGGACAGAGGAGGATAGAGGAGATACAGACCAGAGGAGGATAGAGGTGATACAGAACAGGACAGAGGAGGATAGAGGTGATACAGAACAGGACAGAGGAGGATAGAGGTGATACAGAACAGGACAGAGGAGGATAGAGGTGATACAGAACAGGACAGAGGAGGATAGAGGTGATACAGAACAGGACAGAGGAAAAATCCACAATTTATGGTTTATCTTGAACTATCAGACTGGGGTTCCCATGTCTATAAAAACTGGCAACCAGGTTTCCACCAAACTTTAGAAAAAGTCTTTAGACCAGGGCTTTCCACCCTGTTCCTGGAGAGCTACTGTCCTGTATGTTTTAACTCCAACCCTGTTCCTAGAGAGCTACCATCATGTAGGTTAACTCCAACCCTGTTCTTAGAGAGCTACCATCATGTAGGTTAACTCCAACCCTGTTCCTAGAGAGCTACCATCCTGTAGGTTAACTCCAACCCTGTTCCTAGAGAGCTACCATCCTGTGGGTTAACTCCAACCCTGTTCCTAGAGAGCTACCATCATGTAGGTTAACTCCAACCCTGTTCCTAGAGAGCTACCATCCTGTATGTTAACTACAACCCTGTTCCTAGAGAGCTACCATCCTGTGGGTTAACTCCAACCCTGTTCCTAGAGAGCTACCATCCTGTAGGTTAACTCCAACCCTGTTCCTAGAGAGCTACCATCCTGTAGGTTAACTCCAACCCTGTTTCTGGAGAGAAACCGTCCTGTAGGTTAACTCCAACCCTGTTCCTAGAGAGCTACCATCCTGTAGGTTAACTCCAACCCTGTTCCTAGAGAGCTACCATCCTGTATGTTAACTACAACCCTGTTCCTAGAGAGCTACCATCCTGTAGGTTAACTCCAACCCTGTTTCTGGAGAGAAACCGTCCTGTAGGTTAACTCCAACCCTGTTTCTGGAGAGAAACCGTCCTGTAGGTTAACCTCAACCCTGTTTCTGGAGAGAAACCGTCCTGTAGGTTAACTCCAACCCTGTTTCTGGAGAGAAACCGTCCTGTAGGTTAACTCCAACCCTGTTTCTGGAGAGAAACCGTCCTGTAGGTTAACTCCAACCCTGTTCCTAGAGAGCTACCATCCTGTAGGTTAACTCCAACCCTGTTTCTGTAGAGAAACCGTCCTGTAGGTTAACTCCAACCCTGTTCCTAGAGAGCTACCATCCTGTAGGTTAACTCCAACCCTGTTTCTGTAGAGAAACCGTCCTGTAGGTTAACTCCAACCCTGTTCCTAGAGAGCTACCATCCTGTAGGTTAACTCCAACCCTGTTTCTGGAGAGAAACCGTCCTGTAGGTTAACTCCAACCCTGTTTCTGGAGAGAAACCGTCCTGTAGGTTAACCCATATCCTGTTCCTGGAAAGAAACCGTCCTGTAGGTTTTCGCTCCAACCCTAATCTAGCGCTCCTGATTCTAATAATAGCTGGTTGATAAACTTAATCAGGTTAGTTACAATTGGGGTTGGAGTGAAAACCTGCAGGGTTGGAGAGCCCTGCTCTAGATTCTAGAATCAGTACTAACATGACTACAGCTTTTGTAGCATCACACACAGAAGCACTAGGTTTTTGGCTTTTTCTGTCACAATAGATGTGTGATTATCTGTTTTAAGGTCATCAACAGAGCCATAGATTTAGATACATGGCTCTGGTCAACAGAGACATGTGGCAGCTGTCTCATGCTGCTGTCTGATGTGTGAACGAGTCACACTGTCATTTTCAGGAAAATGCACTTTTGATGGTGGAACATACACTACATGACCAGAAGTATGTGGACACCTGCTCGTTGCACATCTCAGTCCAAAATCATGTCAATAATATGGAATTGGTCCCCCTGTCACGACTCCCACCGAAGGTGGGTCCTCTTCCTGTTCGGGCGGCACTCGTGGTCATCGTCGGTCACTAGCGGTCTACTAGCTGCCCACAAATCAAATCAAATCAAATCAAATTTGTCACATACACATGGTTAGCAGATGTTAATGCGAGTGTAGCGAAATGCTTGTGCTTCTAGTTCCGACAATGCAGTAATAACCAACAAGTAATCTAACTAACAATTCCAAAACTACTGTCTTATACACAGTGTAAGGGGATAAAGAATATGTACATAAGGATATATGAATGAGTGATGGTACAGAGCAGCATAGGCAAGATACAGTAGCTGATATCGAGTACAGTATATACATATGAGATGAGTATGTAAACAAAGTGGCATAGTTAAAGTGGCTAGTGATACATGTATTACATAAGGATGCAGTCGATGATATAGAGTACAGTATATACGTATGCATATGAGATGAATAATGTAGGGTATGTAAACATTATATAAGGTAGCATTGTTTAAAATGGCTAGTGATATATTTACATCATTTCCCATCAATTCCCATTATTAAAGTGGCTGGAGTTGAGTCAGTGTCAGTGTCAGTGTGTTGGAAGCAGCCACTCAATGTTAGTGGTGGCTGTTTAACAGTCTGATGGCCTTGAGATAGAAGCTGTTTTTCAGTCTCTCGGTCCCAGCTTTGATGCACCTGTACTGACCTCGCCTTCTGGATGATAGCGGGGTGAACAGGCAGTGGCTCAGGTGGTTGATGTCCTTGATGATCTTTATGGCCTTCCTGTAACATCGGGTGGTGTAGGTGTCCTGGAGGGCAGGTAGTTTGCCCCCGGTGATGCGTTGTGCAGACCTCACTACCCTCTGGAGAGCCTTACGGTTGTGGGCGGAGCAGTTGCCGTACCAGGCGGTGATACAGCCCGCCAGGATGCTCTCGATTGTGCATCTGTAGACGTTTGTGAGTGCTTTTGGTGACAAGCCGAATTTCTTCAGCCTCCTGAGGTTGAAGAGGCGCTGCTGCGCCTTCTTCACGATGCTGTCTGTGTGAGTGGACCAATTCAGTTTGTCTGTGATGTGTATGCCGAGGAACTTAAAACTTGCTACCCTCTCCACTACTGTTCCATCGATGTGGATAGGGGGGTGTTCCCTCTGCTGTCTCCTGAAGTCCACAATCATCTCTTTAGTTTTGTTGACGTTGAGTGTGAGGTTATTTTCCTGACACCACACTCTGAGGGCCCTCACCTCCTCCCTGTAGGCCGTCTCGTCGTTGTTGGTAATCAAGCCTACCACTGTTGTGTCGTCCGCAAACTTGATGATTGAGTTGGAGGCGTGCGTGGCCACGCAGTCGTGGGTGAACAGGGAGTACAGGAGAGGGCTCAGAACGCACCCTTGTGGGGCCCCAGTGTTGAGGATCAGCGGGGAGGAGATGTTGTTGCCTACCCTCACCACCTGGGGGCGGCCCGTCAGGAAGTCCAGTACCCAGTTGCACAGGGCGGGGTCGAGACCCAGGGTCTCGAGCTTGATGACGAGCTTGGAGGTACTATGGTGTTGAATGCCGAGCTGTAGTTGATGAACAGCATTCTCACATAGGTATTCCTCTTGTCCAGATGGGTTAGGGCAGTGTGCAGTGTGGTTGAGATTGCATCGTCTGTGGACCTATTTGGGCGGTAAACAAATTGGAGTGGGTCTAGGGTGTCAGGTAGGGTGGAGGTGATATGGTCCTTGACTAGTCTCTCAAAGCACTTCATGATGACGGATGTGAGTGCTACGGGGCGGTAGTCGTTTAGCTCAGTTACCTTAGCTTTCTTGGGAACAGGAACAATGGTGGCCCTCTTGAAGCATGTGGGAACAGCAGACTGGTATAGGGATTGATTGAATATGTCCGTAAACACACCGGCCAGCTGGTCTGCGCATGCTCTGAGGGCGCGGCTGGGGATGCCGTCTGGGCCTGCAACCTTGCGAGGGTTAACACGTTTAAATGTCTTACTCACCTCGGCTGCAGTGAAGGAGAGACCGCATGTTTTCATTGCAGGCCGTGTCAGTGGCACTGTATTGTCCTCAAAGCGGGCAAAAAAGTTATTTAGTCTGCCTGGGAGCAAGACATCCTGGTCCGTGACTGGGCTGGATTTCTTCCTGTAGTCCGTGATTGACTGTAGACCCTGCCACATGCCTCTTGTGTCTGAGCCGTTGAATTGAGATTCTACTTTGTCTCTGTACTGACGCTTAGCTTGTTTAATAGCCTTGCGGAGGGAATAGCTGCACTGTTTGTATTCAGTCATGTCACCAGACACCTTGCCCTGATTAAAAGCAGTGGTTCGCGCTTTCAGTTTCACACAAATGCTGCCATCAATCCACGGTTTCTGGTTAGGGAATGTTTTAATCGTTGCTATGGGAACGACATCTTCAACGCACGTTCTAATGAACTCGCACACCGAATCAGCGTATTCGTCAATGTTGTTGTCTGACGCAATACAAAACATCTCCCAGTCCACGTGATGGAAGCAGTCTTGGAGTGTGGAGTCAGCTTGGTCAGACCAGCGTTGAACAGACCTCAGCGTGGGAGCTTCTTGTTTTAGTTTCTGTCTGTAGGCAGGGATCAACAAAATGGAGTCGTGGTCAGCTTTTCCGAAAGGGGGGCAGGGCAGGGCCTTATATGCGTCGCGGAAGTTAGAGTAACAATGATCCAAGGTCTTTCCACCCCTGGTTGTGCAATCGATATGCTGATAAAATTTAGGGAGTCTTGTTTTCAGATTAGCCTTGTTAAAATCCCCAGCTACAATGAATGCAGCCTCCGGATAAATCGTTTCCAGTTTGCAGAGAGTTAAATAAAGTTCGTTCAGAGCCATCGATGTGTCTGCTTGGGGGGGGATATATACGGCTGTTATTATAATCGAAGAGAATTCTCTTGGTAGATAATGCGGTCTACATTTGATTGTGAGGAATTCTAAATCAGGTGAACAGAAGGATTTGAGTTCCTGTATGTTTCTTTCATCACAACATGTCACGTTAGTCATAAGGCATACGCCCCCGCCCCTCTTCTGGCCTCACCCGCCTGCTTTTGTGCGGGCTTGTTTCTCTGTTAATTTTGTGGATGTGCATTTTTATCGTATTTTCTCCGGACTGTTTGGGTCCTGTTTTTGGGCCGGTCAGTTGTTGCGCCTGGTGTTTTTGGCGTGACTGTTTCTGTACCGGAATAAATACGATTGTCCTAAACCCTCTGCTCTCTGCGCCTGACTCCACACTCACTTCTCCTAGAAGTCCTGACACCCCCATTGCAGCTATGACAGCCTCTACTCTTCTGGTAAGGCTTTCCACTAGATGTTGGAACATTGCTGCGGGGAATTGATTCCATTCAACCATAAGAGCATTAGTGAGATCGGGCACTGATGTTTGGAGATTAGGCCTGGCTCGCAGTCGGAATTCCAATTCATCCCAAAGTTTTTCGATGGGTTGAGGTCAGGGCTCTGTGCAGGCCAGTCAAGTTCTTCCACACCGATCTCAACAAACCATTTCTGTATGGACCTTGCTTTTCCATGCTGAAACAGGAAAGGGCCTTCCCCAAACTGTTGCCACAAAGTTGGAAGCACAGAATCATCTAGAATGTCATTGTATGCTGTAGCGGCGCATGTGATAAATAAACTTTGATATGATTTGAGCATTAAGATTTCCCTTCAGTGGAACTAAGGGGCCTAGCCAAAACCATGAAAAACAGCCCCAGACCATTATTCCTCCTCCACCAAACTTTACAGTTGCCTGTGCATTGGGGCAGGTAGTGTTTCCCTGGCATCCTCCAAACCCAGATTTGTCCGTCGGACTGCCAGATGGTGAGGCGGAATTCGTCACTCCAGAGAATGCGTTTCCACTGCTCCAGAGTCCAATGGCGGCGAGATTTACATCACTCCAGCCAACGCTGGTGATCTTAGGCTTGTGTGCGGCTGCTCGGGCCATGGAAACCCATTTCAAGAAGCTCCCGACGAAAAGTTCTTGTGCTGTCGTTGCTTCTAGAGGAAGTTTGGAACTTGCGCTTCAGCACTCGGCAGTGCCATTCTGTGAGCTTGTGTGACCTACCACTTCGCGGCTGAGCCGTTGTTGCTCCTAGACTTTTCCACTTCACAATAACAGCACTTCCAGTTGACCAGGGCAGCTCTAGCTGGGCAGAAATCTGTTGGAAAGGTGGCATCCCATGAAGGTGCTATGTTGAAAGTCACTGAGCTATTCAGTGAGGCCATTCTACTGACAATGTTTGTCTATGGAGATTGCATGACTGTGTGCTCAATTTTGTACACCTGTCAGCAACAGTTGTGGCTGGAATTGAAGAATCCACTCATTTGAAGGGGTGTCCACATACTGTTGTATATATAGTATATTTTTGTGACACTGACAACAGAACAAGAGCGAAGTGTGGCTTGTTTGTTCACACTTCAGTTGTGCTTTCCTCCTGTGATGTCATCAGAGAGAGACATTCTTGATCTGGTTTGTTTGGAGCTTAATCAACCCAGAGATCAGAACCCTAATGGCCCCATAATGTTTCCACATGGTCTGAGCAAACACTGAGCCAATACAACATTGACACGGACACATCTCTACAACCAACCAGCAACCTCAATCATATGAGACAATCTCCAACTTCATTGTGTGAGCAGACGTCACACATCTGTAGTCATTGTCATTTTATACCGTATGTTTTCATGGGAACTGGACTTAACAGACGTGCCCAATCATTCACATAAGTGCTTATGGTTGTGAGAACTGAGGTTGAATCCATTCCTGAGATATGAGTGGTCTATCAATCTACTTAGTATAACATCTTGACTTGTGGAATGTAAAGTGGAACCTCTAGCTGGCAGTGAGAATGTTTAATGTGTTCCTTTCTATCAACCCAAATACAATATGACAATTCCCCATGGTTGTTCTTGGTGCCCCAGGCAACCATGGTTGGTAGCTACTTGTTTCAGGTGTTCCTTTGGAGAGGATCCAGAAATAAGGTCCATGAAAGAGAGAGTGGTGCTTGAACGGCCTAGACCGGTATTAACGCATCATTTTATAATACCGGCACCACATCAATTTGAGCATTTAATAGTATAAATATTGTTGAAAGAGGAAAGAAATATCCTGGATTCTCTCAATAGTGGATTTTCCCATCTGGGAATAACAATCTTTTGGTGATCAAATGCTGTCTTCCTGTAACTCTACGTAATGGAATAACTCTACGTAATGGAATAACTCTACGTAATGGAATAAGCTCCTACATCCACAGAGATGTGCAGCTGCCAACATGAAATAATCCAAAAGCTTTCACTGAAATATTCAAGTGAATAAAGTGGCTCTTAACTTTGAACGTGCACTTCAGCATAGTAACTACATTGTCCTTTTGATAGAGTCTATATGCAGGCGTCTCTCTTTTCCAACAAGAATAGCCAATAAAAAACTGATCTGTTCTTCTGGAAGGACGAAAAATCTATTTTCTCAGGTTTCAAAGAATGTGTGGGGGTCTAGAACTTCGGAATGTTGACCTTTCAAGATAATGATTGTTATTTATGTATAGTACAACAAGCAGGGACCGACCAGCCATATCAAACACTTAGAAGTCCAACAATTGACTTTATGTTCCAGCAGTTCTCAATTGCCTTGCCTGGAAAAGAATAGAAAAATAAATAAAATAACAATAATAAATTGCCTCATCATTGCCTGATGACCGGGCGACAGGTCTTCTACTTGCAAATAACTCCTCAGAGACTTCTGATCTTAACCATATTTCAGATGATTAGTGACTAAGATTAGGAAAGGATTGTTTTCCACTGAGCAGCTTTATTGAATTAACCAGACCGTGATAAGATTCTGCGACCAGCCGGTTATGATCATCATATTGATTACTGCATTGTTGGACTTAGAGCTTGCGAGAAAGGCATTTCACTGTACTTGTGCACGTTACATTAAAACTTGACAACCACAGAAACTGTACTCTGTTCCCTTGATGATAAAGCTCTGCTTATCCTTTATCAGGCAAATGTTTAGCTGGGTGTATGAGGTATGTACACTAGAGTACTGGCTGGCTTATAAAGAGCCAGGGAATGTCACTCCATCTAGGGAGCGAGGCAAACAAGGAGACAACCATGTTGCAACAGTAGCTGACGTGGAGCTAGAGGAAGAAGCCTTGCCGGCTGCTGCAAGTCTGCAGCTGCAGCCACTTGAGGTTTCAACTCATCATCATCATCATTATCATCAGTCGATTACACATTTGAGTGATTGGTGTGTGTGTAAATATATATATATAGTACCGGTCACGTTTTGACCTTAGTTCCTTTGTTTTGTCTTTGTTTTAGTATGGTCAGGGCGTGAGTTGGGGTGGGCAGTCTATGTTCCTTTTTCTATAATTTGGGATTTCTGTGTTTGGCCTTGTATGGTTCTCAATCAGAGGCAGCTGTCAATCATTGTCCCTGATTGAGAACCATACTTAGTAGCCTGGTTTCACTTTTGAGTTGTGGGTGATTATTTTCAATGTCAGTGTTTGTTCCACACGGGACTGTTTTGTTTGTTTCATTTATTCACGTTGTTATTTTGTACTTTTCAGTGTTCTATTAAAAGTAAGCAATATGAACACGTACCACGCTGCGCATTGGTCCTCCGATCCTTCCTACTACTCCTCCTCGTCAGAGAAACAATCGTTACAGTACCAGTCAAAAGTTTGGACACACCTACTCATTCAAAGGTTTTTCTTTATTTTGAATATGAAATAACACATGAAATAACACCTATGGAATCATGTAGTAACCAAAAAAGTGTTAAACAGATCAAAATATATTTATACTTGAGATTCTTCAAAGTAGCCACCCTTTGCCTTAATGACAGCTTTGCACACTCTTGGCATTCTCTCAACCAGCTTCACCTGGAATGCTTTTCCAACAGTCTTGAAGTAGTTCACACAAATGCTAGGCACTTGTTGGCTGCTTTTTCTTCACTCTGCAGTCCAACTCATTCCAAACCATGTCAATTGGGTTGAGGTCGGGTGATTCTGGAGTCCAGGTCATCTGATGCAGCACTTCATCACTCTCCTTCTTGGTCAAATAGCCCTTAGACAGCCTGGAGGTGTGTTGGGTCATTGTCCTGTTGAAAACAAATGATAATCACACTAAGCGTAAACCAGATGGAATGGCGTACGGCTGCAGAATGCTGTGGTAGCCATGCTTATTAAGTGTGCTTTGAATTCGAAATAAATCACTGACAGTGTCACCAGCAAAGCAACACCCCTCTTCCTCCATGCTTCTCGTGGGAACTACACATGCGGAGATCATCTGTTCACCAACTCTGCGTCTCACAAAGATGTGGCGGTTGGAACCAATTTTTAAAAATTTGGACTCATCAATCAAAACAGATTTCCACTGGTCAAATGTTCATTGCTCATGTTTCTTGGCCCAAGCAAGTCTCTTCTTATTATTGGTGTCCTTTAGTAGTGGTTTCTTTGCAGCAAATTGACCATGAAGGCCTGATTCACACAGTCTTCTTTGAACAGTTGATGTTGAGATGTGTCTGTTACTTGAACTCCGTGAAGCATTTATTTGGGCTTCAATTTCTGAGGCTGGTAACTCTAATGAACTTATCTTCTGCAGCAGAGGTAACTCTGGGTCTTCCTTTCCTGTGGCGGTCTTCATGAGAGTCAGTTTCATCATAGCGCTTGATGGTTTTGCGACTGCACTTGAAGAAACTTTTAAAGTTGGTGAAATTTTATGAACTGACTGACATTTATGTCTTAAAGTAATGATGGACTGTCATTTCTCAATGCCTATTTGAGCTGTTCTTGCCATAATATGGACTTAGTCTTTTACCAAATAGGGCTATCTTCTGTATACCACCTCTACTTTGTCATAACTCATCTGATTGGCTCAAACACATTAAGAAGGAAAGACATTCCACAAATTAACTTTAAACAAGGCGCATCTGTTAATTGAAATGCATTCCAGGTGACTACCTCATGAAGCTGGTTGAGAGAATGGCAAGAGTGTGCAAAGCTTCTGTCACGACCTGGTCGAAGTATTTTGTGTTTATCTTTATTTATTTGGTCAGGCCAGGGTGTGGCATGGGTTTTTGTATGTGGTGTGTATATATGGGGGATTGTAGCTAGTGGGGTGTTCTAGATAAGTCTATGGCTGTCTGAAGTGGTTCTCAATCAGAGGCAGGTGTTTATCGTTGTCTCTGATTGGGAACCATATTTAGGCAGCCATATTCTTTGAGTTTGGTGTGGGTGATTGTCCTTAGTGTCTTTGTTCCTGTCGCTGTGTTAGTTGACACAAGTATAGGCTGTTTCGGTTTTCGTGACGTTTATTGTTTTGTAGTGTTTTGTGTGTATTCGTGTTACGTTTGTTTGATTAAACATGGATCGCAATCTACACGCTGCATTTTGGTCCGACTCTCCTTCACCACAAGAGAACCGTTACAGCTTCCATCCAGGCAAAGGGTGGCTACTTTGAAGAATATAAAATATATTTGGATTTGTTTAACACTTTTTTGGTTAGTACATGATTCCATATGTGTTATTTCATAGTTTTGAAGTCTTCACTATTATTCTACAATGTAGAAAATAGTAACAATAAAGAAAAACCCTGGAATGAGAAGGTGTGTCCAAACTTTTGACTTGACCTTTTCTACATTTTGTTAGGTTACAGCCTTATTGTTTATTTTTTAAATGTTTATCTTTTCTTAACTAGGCAAGAATGATTCTTATTTACAATGACGGCCTACCACAGCCAAAACCTAACCCAGGACGACGCTGGGCCAATGGTGCGCCGCACTATGGGACTCCCAATCACGGCCTGTTGTGATACAGCCTGGAATCTAACTAGGGTCTGTAGTCAATCAATCAAATGTATTCATAAAGCCCTTTTTTACATCAGCCAATGTCACAAAGTGCTGTACAGAAACCCAGCCTAAACCCCAAACAGCAAGCAATGCAGATGTAAAAGCAAGGTGGCTAGGAAAAACTCCCTAGAAAGGCAGGAACCTAGGAAGAAACCTAGAGAGGAACCAGGCTCTGAGGGGTGGCTAGTCCTCTTCTGGCTGTGCCTGGTTGACATTTTTACAGAACAAGGCCAATATGTTCAAATGTTCATAGATGATTAGAAGGGTTAAATAATAATAATCACAGTGGTTGTAGAGGGTGCAACAGGTCAGCACCTCATGAGTAAATGTCAGTTGGCTTTACATAGCCGAGCATTCAGAGTTAGAGACAGCAGGTGCGGTAGACAGAGAGATCCGAAAACAGCAGGTCCGGGACAAGGTAGCACGTCCAGTGAACAGGTCAGGGTAGTGACGCCTCTAGCACTGAGATGCAGTGCCTGTAACGGTTTTCTTCCACTGAAGAAGAGGCGGACCAAAATGCAGCGTGGTGGTTATTCATGTTTTTAATAAAGACAACTATACATGAAATAACTAACAAAAACAAGAAATGTGAAAACTCAAAACAGCCCTATCTGGTGCAAACACAGAGACAGGAACAATCACCCACAAACACACAGTGAAACCCAGGCTACCTAAATATGGTTCCCAATCAGAGACAATGACTAACACCTGCCTCTGATTGAGAACCATATCAGGCCAAACACAGAAACAGACAAACTAGACACACAACATAGATCACACCCTGACCAAACAAACATAGAAACATACAAAGCAAACTATGGTCAGGGTGTGACAGTGCCTTAGACTGCTGCGCCACTCGGGAGCAATTGTTTTTTTTACCTCATTAATCTACAGACAATACCCCATAATGACAAAGCAAAAACAGGTTTTTATACATTTTTGCTAATTTATTACAAATAAAAAAACTAAAATATCACATTTACATAAGTATTCAGACCCATTACTCAGTACTTTGTTGAAGCACCTTTGGCAGCAAATACAGCCTCGAGGCTTCTTGGGTACAAGCTTGGCACACCTGTATTTGGGGAGTTTACCCCATTCTTCTCTGCAGATCCTCTCAAGCTCGGTCAGCTTGGATGGGGAGCATTGCTGCATAGCCATTTTCAGGTCTCTCCTTAGATGTTAGGTCAGGTTCAAGTCCGGGCTCTGGCTGGTCCACTCCAGGACATTCAGAGACTTGTCCCGAAGCTATTCCTGCGTTGGCTTGGCTTAGGATTGTTGTCTTGTTGGAAGTTGAACCTTCACCCCAGTCTGAGGTCCTGAGCGCTCTGGAGCAGGTTTTCATCAGGGATATCTCTGTACTTTGCTCCGTTCATCTATCCTTCGATCCTGACTAGTCTCCCAGTCCCTGCCGCTGAAAAACACCACCATGTTTCACCGTAGGGATGGTGCCAGGTTTCCTCCAGATGTGACTATTGGCATTCAGGCCAAAGAGTTGAATGTTGGTTTCCTCAGGTCTGCGAGTCTTTAGGTGCCTTTTGGCAAACTTCACGCGGGCTTTCATGTGCCTTTTACTGAGGAGTGGCTTCCGTCTGGCCCCTCTACCATGAAGGCCTGATTGGTGGAGTGCTGCAGAGATGGGAGAACCTTACAGAAGGACAACCATGTCCACAGAGGAACTCTAGAGCTCTGTCAGAGTGACCCTCGTGTTCTTGGTCACCTCCCTGACGAAGGCCCTTTCCCTTGATTGCTCAGTTTTTCCGGGTGGCCATCTCTAGGAAGAGTCTTGGTGGTTCCAAACTTCTTCTATTTAAGAATGATGGAGGCCACCGTGTTCTTGCGGACCTTCAATGCTGCAGAAATGTTTTGGTACCCTTCCCCCGATCTGTGCCTCGGCACAATCCTGTCTTGGAGATCTACGGACAATTCCTTCGACCTCATGGCTTGGTTTTTGCTGGCATGCACTGTCAACTGTGGGACCTTACATAGACAGATGTGTGCCTTTCCAAATCATGTCCAATCAATTGAATTTACCACAGGTGGACTCCAATCAAGTTGTAGAAACATCTCAAAGATGATCAATGGAAACAGGATGCACCTGAGCTCAATTTCGAGTCTCAAAGCGAAGTATCTGAATATTTATGTAAATAAGGTATTTCTGTATTATATTTTTTATAAATGAGCTAAAATGTCGAAAAACCTGTTATCTCTTTTTCATTATGGGGTATTGTGTGTAGACTGTTGAGGATTTATTTTATTTGATCAACTTTAGAATAAGGCTGTAACGTGACAAATTGTGAAAAAATTCAAGGGGTCAGAATACTTTCCGAAGGAACTATATACACTGAGTGTACAAAACATTAGGAACCCCTTCCTAATATTGAGTTACACCCCCGTTTGACCTCAATTTGTCGGGACATGGACTCTACAAGATGTTGAAAGCGTTCTACGGGGATGCCGGCCCATGTTGACTCCAATGCTTCCCACAGTTTTGTCAAGTTGGCTGGATGTCCTTTGGGTGGTGGACCATTCTTGATACAAATGGGAAACTTTTGAATGTGAAAACGCATCAATGTTGCAGTTCTTGAAAACAAACCGGTGCACCTGGCACCTAATACCATACCCCGTTCAAAGGCAGTAAAAATTGTTATCTTGCCCTTTCACCCTCTAAATGGCACACATACACAATGCATGTCTCAATTGTCTCAAGGCTTAAACATTCTTATTTAACCTGTCTCCTCCCCTCCCCTACAGTGATGGAAGTGGATTTAACAAGTAACATCAATAAAGGATCATAGCTTTCACCTGGATTTACATGGTCAGTCTGTCATGGAAAGAGCAGGTGTTCCTAATGTTTTCTACTGTCGGTGTATATAAATGTGTGTGTGTGTGTGTGTGTGTGTGTGTGTGTGCATGTGCTGAGATGTCTCAGGAATTCTCCAATGCTCCAAGCACCATGTCGGCACCTGCCAGTTAGGATAACAAACACACGCACTTCAACTTATTTTTCAGTGTGTAAAACTAAGCAACTCAATCCGTTCAGGAACTTTTGTCAGGCTGTGGCTTCATCACCATCGTCCCCTAGACAGTGCGAATGTAAGAGGTGACTAAACTATGCCTTCTCAATACAGGATTCTCTATGACCTAAGCACTTCCACAGAGCACTCGAAGACAATAATCGTTGTTCCTGTAGTGACAGATGTCTTTGTAACACACCTTGTTGAGCAATTGACTTACAGCCAGTCGAGAGATGAGCATCATCATCCTCTCACAGAGACTAAATACAGTCCTATTTCTGTAACACCAACCCAGACTAGGAGACTTGGAGGGAAGTATTGTAGTATTTCAGTCTTTGGATGTAACCGTTTTTTGTTTGTTAAACCAGATCCAATGCATTATTTATATTTATGTCCACTGTCTCAGCTGCAGTTTTGTATTTTTTTCTGAATAAATTACAGACTACACACTACCACAGGGAAGAGTAATGGAAAAGTGTATTAGTAGGCACTTTTCAGCCACAGTTTCCTGTTAGCCGATACATGGAAAAACTATATGTACTGTACCTCTCTTCCTCTCTCTCTATTCTCCTCTCCCCCCCCTCTCTCTCATGGCCAAAGTGAGTACATTTCACTTAAGCTGCCTTGTGCAAGAAAAAAACAACTGTTCCCTCCAAATGGTCCACATAGCCAAACAGCCACGTCCGATATGGCTGGAATCTCCATTTCTCAAAGTCAGGAAGGGGAAACATTCCCATGGTCCCTCTGTCCCACCCCCCTTAGAAATCATTACGGAATCAGTGACAATCATTTGCATGGAGGAATATTTATATGAGGCCTGCGAGAAACATTAAAGCTGAGTATAAAAAGTTTTATTGGTATTGATAAGAATTTCCAGGAAATAATACAGATTGAGATCCAACATTTTTATTGTAATACCGTTAACAGAATCAGAGCAAAACACATCATTCAGTAGGAGCCTGATCAGGAAGATCAGCCGGGATGAATCATCAATTACAACTGTAGAGACTGAGATTAACTAGCATGTGTATGGCTTGTGTTACCCTGATGTATTTGCCATGAACTAACCTCTCCAAGGTTGTACTACAGTGACATCTAGTGGCATTATAACAGAGAGTAAAAGTCACAATAATTATCCAAGCACACTTTGCTGGAGGAGAGAAGTTAGGGGTTGCACAAACGTCAATCAAACGACTGGGTGCCTATGTGGGCTATTACACAGTAGACCTACTCTACAACAAAACCAGCTGAATGTACAGAAAACTTGACCAGAAAATTAGAAAAGTGTGAGTGTTCGTTCAGATAGAACATTCTAAAGAGCTTGACATTGATTTAAGAAAAGAGGTGAAATTGCAAAACCTTAATTACCTAACTGTCCATGTGGGATCTGGCATCCTCATTTATCATGATGTAAAATGGATGGACCTTGGAAGTTTTAAAAGGTTGTTCTATACTGTATCTTCTCAGGAGAATACTGATGGAGATTTGAAATAGAGTCAGCAGTTTTACCCTCTGCTAAGATTCTCTGCATCAGCCTTCCCTAGGGAAGAAGTGAAGAAAAAGTTGTAGATATATGTTGAAATATATTATGTAATAGCCACTGATGTGATAACTATTGGGAAGTGTTGATTGTGGAGGAATTTATTAATTGATGAAATACCTGTATAGGTGCATTTTGGATTTAACCCAGTTTTAGGGGTTGGATTCATTAGCAATCACATCAAGTTGAGCTTGAAGGGCATGAGAAACTGACAGCTTGTTTGAGGGATCATGTAGGAAACTGCACTGCAGCAACATTGAACCTAAGGGTGTTTTCACACGGTCCCTTTCAGGTAATTTTTATGAATTTAGTGCGGTTCGGTTAATCTTGAGAGGTGGTCTGTGTTCGGTTCGCTTGAATTCCACGGTCTGTTTCCCTTTTTTAGGTCAATTCGAACACAAAGCTCCCAGGGTCGCTGTGGGTGTCTCTTGTGTGTGTTTGCACGTGGCAAGCGTTTATACATTCACTCTGCCAAAAACTGCACACAGCTACAGTCACTCACCCTTCTAGAAAACTTGAAACAGTCCAACCAGGTCTTGTGTCTTGAAGTCGCCCAGGCTAGCTGTTGCTAGCCAACTTCTTTCACCAATTAGCTTCAGCTGGCTGGTGTGCGACTGTGGCAAAATTTGTTTGACATTTGATAGCCTGTCTCTGGGGCTAGTTAGGGACCATCAATAAATTACACAATGCAAATCAAATGTATTTATAAAGCCCTTCTTACATCAGCTGATATCTCAAAGTGCTGTACAGAAACTCAGCCTAAAACCCCAAACAGCAAGCAATGCAGGTGTAGAAGCACGGTGGCTAGGAAAAACTCCCTAGAAAGGCCAAAACCTAGGAAGAAACCTAGAGAGAAACCAGGCTATGAGGGATGGCCAGTCCTCTTCTGGCTGTGCCGGGTGGAGATTATAACAGAACATGGCCAAGATGTTCAAATATTCTTAAATGACCAGCATGGTCAAATAATAATAATCACAGTCGTTGTCGAGGGTGCAACAGGTCAGCACCTCAGGATTAAATGTCAGTTGGCTTTTCATAGCCGATCATTCAGAGTATCTCTACCGCTCCTGCTGTCTCTAGTGAATTGAAAACAGCAGGTCTGGGACAGGTAGCATGTCCGGTGAACAGGTCAGGGTTCCATAGCCGCAGGCAGAACAGTTGAAACTGGAGCAGCAGCACTGCCAGGTGGACTGGGGACAGCAGGAAATCATCATGCCAGGTAGTCCTGAGGCATGGTCCTAGGTCTCAGGTTCTCTGAGAGAGAGAAAGAGAGAATTAGAGAGAGCATACTTAAATTCACACAGGACACTGGATGAGACAGAAGAAAATCTCCAGATATAACAAACTGACCCTAGCCCCCCGACACATAAACTACTGCAGCATAAATACTGGAGGCTGAGACAGGAGGGGTCAGGAGACACTGTGGCCCCATCCGATGATACCCCCGGACAGGGCCAAACAGGCAGGATATAACCCCACCCACTTTGCCAAAGCACAGCCCCCACACCACTATAGGCATATCTTCAACCACCAACTTACCATCCTGAGACAAGACCGAGTATAGCCCACAAAGCCACGGCACAACCATAGCGGGGGCGCCAACCCAGACAGGAAGACCAAGTCAGTGACTCAACCCACTCAGGTGACGCACCCCTCCGAGGGACGACATGGAAGAGCACCAGTAAGCCAGTGTGTTTACGGACATATTCAATCAATCCCTATACCAGTCTGCTGTTCCCACATGCTTCAAGAGGGCCACCATTGTTCCTGTTCCCAAGAAAGCTAAGGTAACTGAGCTAAACGACTACCGCCCCATAGCACTCACTTCCGTCATCATGAAGTGCTTTGAGAGACTAGTCAAGGACCATATCACCTCCACCCTACCTGACACCCTAGACCCACTCCAATTTGCTTACCGCCCAAATAGGTCCACAGACAATGCAATCTCAACCACACTGCACACTGCCCTAACCCATCTGGACAAGAGGAATACCTATGTGAGAATGCTGTTCATCGACTACAGCTCGGCATTCAACACCATAGTACCCTCCAAGCTCGTCATCAAGCTCGAGACCCTGGGTCTCGACCCCGCCCTGTGCAACTGGGTACTGGACTTCCTGACGGGCCGCCCCCAGGTGGTGAGGGTAGGCAACAACATCTCCACCCCGCTGATCCTCAACACTGGGGCCCCACAAGGGTGCATTCTGAGCCCTCTCCTGTACTCCCTGTTCACCCACGACTGCGTGGCCACGCACGCCTCCAACTCAATCATCAAGTTTGCGGACGACACAACAGTGGTAGGCTTGATTACCAACAACGACGAGACGGTCTACAGGGAGGAGGTGAGGGCCCTCGGAGTGTGGTGTCAGGAAAATAACCTCACACTCAACATCAACAAAACTAAGGAGATGATTGTGGACTTCAGGAAACAGCAGAGGGAACACCCCCCTATCCACATCGATGGAACAGTAGTGGAGAGGGTAGCAAGTTTTAAGTTCCTCGGCATACACATCACAGACCAACTGAATTGGTCCACTCACACAGACAGCATCGTGAAGAAGGCGCAGCAGCGCCTCTTCAACCTCAGGAGGCTGAAGAAATTCGGCTTGTCACCAAAAGCACTCACAAACTTCTACAGATGCACAATCGAGAGCATTCTGGCGGGCTGTATCATCGCCTGGTACGGCAACTGCTCCGCCCACAACCGTAAGGCTCTCCAGAGGGTAGTGAGGTCTGTATAACGCATCACCGGGGGCAAACTACCTGCCCTCCAGGACACCTACACCACCCGATGTTACAGGAAGGCCATAAAGATCATGAAGGACATCAACCACCCGAGCCACTGCCTGTTCACCCCGCTATCATCCAGAAGGCGAGGTCAGTACAGGTGCATCAAAGCTGGGACCGAGAGACTGAAAAACAGCTTCTATCTCAAGGCCATCAGACTGTTAAACAGCCACCACTAACATTGAGTGGCTGCTGCCAACACACTGACACTGACTCAACTCCAGCCACTTTAATAATGGGAATTGATGGGAAATGATGTAAATATATCACTAGCCACTTTAAACAATGCTACCTTATATAATGTTACTTACCCTACATTATTCATCTCATATGCATACGTATATACTGTACTCTATATCATCGACTGCATCCTTATGTAATACATGTATCACTAGCCACTTTAACTATGCCACTTTGTTTACATGCTCATCTCATATGTATATACTGTACTCGATACCATCTACTGTATCTTGCCTATGCTGCTCTGTACCATCACTCATTCATATATCCTTATGTACATATTCTTTATCCCCTTACACTGTGTATAAGACAGTAGTTTTGGAATTGTTAGTTAGATTACTTGTTGGTTATTACTGCATTGTCGGAACTAGAAGCACAAGCATTTCACTACACTCGCATTAACATCTGCTAACCATGTGTATGTGACAAATAAAATTTGATTTGATTTGATTTGTAATAGGGTTAGAGGCAGAGAATCCCAGTGGAGATGTAAATGGGACAATATTTTCATGTTGCAAATCTTTTAGTTGTCTTATTTAATGCTTTCAATATTTGTAGATGAATTTCTGCAATTTATAGTTGGTTTGAGGTTTTTTAAGTCATTGAAATTTGGAGCTATTGACATTTAAACATATTGTCCCATGTACATCGGTGGGCTTGTGGGCAGGATTGGAAGTAAACCCAACCCAATGAACTGTTACGGTAGCCTACCCTTCATTCCGTGACATACTATTTTTTCCTATCATCTCGCAAATCTCAGTTTTTGATGATACTGACTTTATGACCAAAATTATCCCATTTACACGTTGTAGTCAAATTTGACAGTAGAATAAATGTTTCTGACTCATTTCAATGCCACATAGGCTGATTTCAAAACGAGAAGTTGCTTTTAAGGGGCAGTCGATCTTTAAGATTATAGCAGGTAACATCAAGATAACACCTGTTGACATCAACGATGTATATACAGTGCCTTGCGAAAGTATTCGGCCCCCTTGAACTTTGCGACCTTTTGCCACATTTCAGGCTTCAAACATAAAGATATAAAACTGTATTTTTTTGTGAAGAATCAACAACAAGTGGGACACAATCATGAAGTGGAACGACATTTATTGAATATTTCAAACTTTTTTAACAAATCGAAAAACTGAAAAATTGGGCGTGCAAAATTATTCAGCCCCTTTACTTTCAGTGCAGCAAACTCTCTCCAGAAGTTCAGTGAGGATCTCTGAATGATCCAATGTTGACCTAAATGACTAATGATGATAAATACAATCCACCTGTGTGTAATCAAGTCTCCGTATAAATGCACCTGCACTGTAATAGTCTCAGAGGTCCGTTAAAAGCGCAGAGAGCATCATGAAGAACAAGGAACACACCAGGCAGGTCCGAGATACTGTTGTGAAGAAGTTTAAAGCCGGATTTGGATACAAAAAGATTTCCCAAGCTTTAAACATCCCAAGGAGCACTGTGCAAGCGATAATATTAAATGGAAGGAGTATCAGACCACTGCAAATCTACCAAGACCTGGCCGTCCCCCTAAACTTTCAGCTCATACAAGGAGAAGACTGATCAGAGATGCAGCCAAGAGGCCCATGATCACTCTGGATGAACTGCAGAGATCTACAGCTGAGGTGGGAGACTCTGTCCATAGGACAACAATCAGTCGTATATTGCACAAATCTGGCCTTTATGGAAGAGTGGCAAGAAGAAAGCCATTTCTTAAAGATATCCCCTAAAAAGTGTTGTTTAAAGTTTGCCACAAGCCACCTGGGAGACACACCAAACATGTGGAAGAAGGTGCTCTGGTCAGATGAAACCAAAATTGAACTTTTTGGCAACAATGCAAAACGTTATGTTTGGCGTAAAAGCAACACAGCTCATCACCCTGAACACACCATCCCCACTGTCAAACATGGTGGTGGCAGCATCATGGTTTGGGCCTGCTTTTCTTCAGCAGGGACAGGGAAGATGGTTAAAATTGATGGGAAGATGGATGGAGCCAAATACAGGACCATTCTGGAAGAAAACCTGATGGAGTCTGCAAAAGACCTGAGACTGGGACGGAGATTTGTCTTCCAACAAGACAATGATCCAAAACATAAAGCAAAATCTACAATGGAATGGTTCAAAAATAAACATATCCAGGTGTTAGAATGGCCAAGTCAAAGTCCAGACCTGAATCCAATCGAGAATCTGTGGAAAGAACTGAAAACTGCTGTTCACAAATGCTCTCCATCCAACCTCACTGAGCTCGAGCTGTTTTGCAAGGAGGAATGGGAAAAAATGTCAGTCTCTCGATGTGCAAAACTGATAGAGACATACCCCAAGCAACTTACAGATGTAATCGCAGCAAAAGGTGGCACTACAAAGTATTAACTTAAGGGGGCTGAATAATTTTGCACGCCCAATTTTTCAGTTTTTGATTTGTTAAAAAAGTTTAAAATATCCAATAAATGTCGTTCCACTTCATGATTATGTCCCACTTGTTGTTGATTCTTCACAAAAAAATACAGTTTTATATCTTTATGTTTGAAGCCTGAAATGTGGCAAAAGGTTGCAAAGTTCAAGGGGGCTGAATACTTTCGCAAGGCACTGTAAATAAACCCTGGATTGCTGTATATAAATAAACCCTGGAGAGCCATATTGGCTCTCCCCAGAAAAAGCAGTCCTCCATAGGAATGAATGGAATATTTCAATTAAATGTTTCAAGGACAAAATTACATGTATTTAAGTATGTTTTTGTTGTAGTGGGGACTGTAAAATTAGAACTTTCAAAAAATATATACTTTAAGGAATTTTTAAAAATATTTTTATGTTTAGCTCACATAATATGATTTAAAAGTATGCATTTAAGTGTCTGTAATAGAATAAAAGTGGCAAAAACAAATGTAGACATTAATAAATGCATTTCCATATCCTAAATATTTTTTACAACGGTGGGGGAGTGCCAAGATGGGAGCGCAGTGGCTTCAAAACAGCTCCCCTGTTAGTCATCTAGGGCAGTTATTCCCAAACTGGCAATGCCGTTGGAGATACGTCAAATAAAAATGTGATTCAAAAACATTTTTATATATGTATTTTTTTTTCTTTTTTAAACTTTTTTTTCCTTCACATTTTCAAACAGTCCATTTATATTTTCCAACGGGGCTACACATTTGGGTGAGGTTTTTTTCTCGCCTGAGTATCCTTGTTTCACTGCCATAAACAAAATCTAGTGTTCAGCGAAATAACAACACAATGTCAAATACAGGTAGCCTTGTCAAATAATTAACATCCAATCACATTAACCGTTACTTGGTCACGGGAATTTCACTAACGTTCTGTATGTAGCCAAACGTAGCTGCTGCTCATGTTGGTATCTGTACTGATGGCACAAAAGCCATGACAGGGGGACATAGTGGAGTGGTAACGCGCGTGCAAGCAGTTGCTCCCGACACCACAGATGATTTTATTTTATTTTTGGCAGTGAAACGAGGCTACTCAGGCGAGAGAAAACAAGAGAACCTCATCGAAATTGCAACAAGTAGTTCTGTGAAAATGTAATTTAATCAGAAGCCACTGACAGATTTCTGAATTGGGCTGCGCTCAGAGTATCCTGCCTTGGCAAATCGCGCTGTTAAGACACTGATGCCCTTTGCAACCACGTACCTATGTGAGAGTGGTTTCTCGGCCCTCACTAGCATGAAAACTAAATACAGGCACAGACAGTGTGTGGAAAATAATTTAAGACTGATACTCTCTCCAATACAACCCAACATTGCAGAGTTATGTGTATCCTTTCAAGCACACCCTTATCATTAATTCACAATTTTCGATTAACAAATAAGGTTTTATATGTAAGATGGTTAGATAAAGAGCAAACTTATTGATTATTATTATATTATTATTTGTACCCTGGTTTGTCACTTCCCACGGGCCGAGTTGTGACAAAAACTCACACTCATTCTTATGTTTCATAAATGTATTGTATAGTGTGTGTGTGTGGCAGGCTTACAATGATGGCAAAAAAAAAACATTTGAGAGTGCGCTGACCCTGGTGCTAGAGGGGATACGCAGGTTGAATGTTTGAAGGGGTATGGAACTATAAAAAGTTTGGGAACCACTGAGCTAGGGTATATATGGGGAGTAACAGATTACATGTAATCAGTTACATGTAACTCTAATCCATTACTTACCAGCAAAAATATTGTAATCAAATTACAGATACTTTTGAAAAAATAGATTAGTAACTTTAGGATTACTTTTAAATTAAAAAACGATGTCAAAAAAATCCAAATCAGCATTGAAAAAAGTTTAAATTTGTTCAGCCTGAGCAAGTCTGGCCGCAAGTCAGAGACCACTATGATAACACACCAAAATAGTTTGATGGATTGCGGGAAAAGAGCAGGAATAGGCTTTTGTAGGCTACAGTCCAAGCCATGTCTTCCAATGGTGCAACTGCTGTCAGTATCCAAAGATTATCCAACTTCAATAAACACTTGGAGGTAAGGAAGACAGCAGTGGTGTAGCCTACGGGCGATACGGATATCACTTACTGATATCTACTCCACACTGCCCTTTCCCACCTGGACAAAAGGAACACCTATGTGAGAATGCTATTCATTGACTACAGCTCAGCGTTCAACACCATAGTGCCCTCAAAGCTTATCAATAAGCTAAGGACCCTGGGACTAAACACCTCTCTGTGCAACTGGATCCTGGACTTCCTGATGGGCCGACCCCATGTGGTAAGGGTAGGTAAAAACACATCCACCATGCTGATTCTGAACACAGGGGCCCCTCAGGGGCACTACAGAGGGTAGTGCGAATGGCCCAGTACAACACTGGGGCCAAGCTTCCTGCCATCCAGGACCTCTATACCAGGCTGTGTCAGAGGAAGGCCCTAAAAATTGTCAAAGACTCCAGCCACCCTAGTTTAAGACTGTTCTCTCTGTTACAGCACGGCAAGCGGTACCGGAGCGCCAAGTCTAGGTCCAAGAGGCTTCTAAACAGCTTCTACCCCAAACCATAAGACTCCTGAACATCTAGTCAAATGGCTACCCAGACTATTTTCATTGCCCCCCCCCCTTTTACACTGCTGCTCCTCTCTGTTGTTATCATATATGCATAGTCACTTTAAGAACTCTACCTACATGTACATATTACCCCAATTAATCGGTGCCCCCGGACCTTGACTTGTACCAGTACCCCCCTGTATATAATCTCACTATTGTTGTTTTACTGCTGCTCTTCAATTACGTAGTTGTTACTTATATTTCTTATTGTTATAAGTATTTTTTTAACTGCATTGCTGGTTAGGGGCTAGTAAGTAAGTATTTCACCGTAAGGTGTAACCCGTAGTATTTGGCGCATGTGACCAAATACAATTTGATTTGATGTCTACATAGCGCATTGAGGTGAATCACACTGCTGCGCTCTCATTTAGCTATTTACGCCTTACGGATTGTGGTTGTTGTGGATGGCTGTTCACAAGTGTAGGCTATATGAGTATTTTAACCCAATAACGGTTGAATTGAACACGTTTAAACTGCCTATCTGGCATTGTTTTTGTAACCAGTAGACAGCCAGTGAAAAATGCGCTCTCGCAACAGCTGCATAGTGCAGATCCCATCCTTTGGAATAACATTTTGACAGAGGTTCTCCCAACTCCTCCGTGGTATTGTTCTCCATACTGTGGGGCTTTTATTGCTCATTCTAATTCGTGCTGTAGGCCTTAACGGACACATCCTCAAACTCGCGCCCTTTTTATAGACACATTTCTGCAAATGATTGGGTATTCAAAGTGTCACCAACAAACAATATAAACAATAGGCCTATAGCAGATGCAGACTATGGCATACATGTTTCACATGCAAATAGCACTTTTCGGTAGTGCTCAAAGCATGCCATTCTATAAGAGCAGTATTTCTCGAAACAATGACCCCAATCAACAAAATCTAAATCATAAACAACAGAGTAGGTTAATTACAATTTGGCTAATCTATATTTCCATATTGCCAAGTGCTATTCTTGAATATAAAGGGGTAATAAATTAATTGTAATTAATGGAAATATGACCGAGTTTGGTTTTTAATGTAAAGATATAGCCAAATCATATTAATATCTGTAGTAAAAAAATATGATTTAGAAGAAGCCTACATAACCATAAAGTAAAATGCAACATACGTTTATGACAAGCTATGTGCACTCTAACATTGACTTATTCTACAATAGATGTCGTTCAATTGGTAATATTAATTTTTGTCTTCTAGTGCATTTTACGGGGAAAGTAATCCAAAAGTAACTGAAAGTAATCCGATTATGTTACCGAGTTTGGGTAATCCCAAAGTTACTTTACTGATTACAGTTTTGGACAGGTAACTAGTAATTGTAACGGATTACATTTAAAAAGCAACCTACCCAACCCTGGGTATATATACATCTTTGGTTGACATCAAGTAATTTCATAACTGATTAAAAGGTTCTCGGAACGTTTGAAATTTCAATTTGAAAGTCTTCCGGATTTTTGAAAGGGACGGACCCGAAGTGTGTAACAGTGTTTACACTCCGTCACGAAATCGAAACATTTGTACATTTATCTGTCAAACAGTTGTCTTTTATTTAGCTAGCTAGCTAATGCCCTTTAGTACTTGTATCAATGGAAGACATGGAGCATAATAAGGCACCCTCTGTCATCGATCGGTATTACACTCGATGGTATAAAACAGGTAACTTATTAGCTAACTAGACATATTTTTGCTAACGTAACCAGTGTTCACCACTGACACTGGGTGTCGACATGAGACCAACACGTGTGTTTTGGCTTTGGGTATGGTAGCTAGCCTGACAGCTTTTGCGATGTATTTTCATAGAATTTGCAGTTGACTCATTTCTTTAAGAACTGGGCTGGTCCCAAAAACCTCAAATCCGTATCCCTCCTTGTCCATGGTTGCGGACCACTGGCGTATTTTTTTTTAAATGAATGAATAAAGTTGTAACGAACGATGTATTCTTCTTTGTGCTTAGATATCAAGGGCAAGGATTATGAAGACCAGTGCGTTCTTCAGCATTCAAACAGGTAGCTGGCTAAGATAATGTGTTCATTTCCTACTTAAAATTGCCAATGTGCAGCTCATAAACAAAACTGCAGCTCATCAACGCGTTACTTTGGGACACAACACTCCCGATGTTGTCCCAAAGCTAATCAACAATTTGCTTTGCTACCTCCACAGACAACATGATTTATTTTCTGTAAATTTAAACATGGCGCTAATGTGTTCCTGTGGATCTCTTTTGACAGAATCTGTGTCATCACCCTGGCAGAGAGTCACCCTATCCTTCAGAACGGGAGGTCAATCAAGAGCATCAACTATCAGATCAGCGCTGGCTGCAGTCGCCTGCATAACAAAGTGTCTGGAAAGTCAAAGAGAGTATGTACCAATGTTTATAAATCCTGGTTTTGAAGATGCTGTGTTTTGGCCATGGAGAGGCTTTGAATCAATGGGTTGGCCATATTGGCACTCTTCAGAAAAGTAGTCCTCTATATTTCATTAAAATGTAGGCTATTTAATTAATTAATTTTTATAGTGGGGAGGGTAACATTAGTACCAAAAAAAAAAAACCTTTAAGGAAAGTGTTTTAATATACACTTTAATATAGCATTTTTTTAATGTTTAGCTCACCTATAATTTAAAAGTATGCAATAGAATAAACATGGCCCCAAAAAGTGCTGAGCGATTAGTGCTTCTTGAGGTCGGTTCGGTTTTGATTATTTAGGTTGAATGCTGTAACAATACAGAATAAAACAATTAACCAACAATTAACTGCTTATCACTTATTAACGATAAATATTTTAAAGTAAAGTAATGTGAATAAATTAAGTTGTGTATATTAGATTTTTTATTTTATAACTTTATTATTTAATTCCAAGTCATCTCATCTCTATAGAGCTGCTGCCTGACAAAATCACAATTGTTGTAGTTCTTCAAAGGTAATAAGGCATACTTTTATGACTGCTGATGAATACCAACTGTCATTCACTTAGATCATGTATTTTCAGGTAGAGGTGCCTTGCGAATTGTTTTTAATTTTTTAATTTTATTTAACCAGGCAAGTCAGTTAAGAACACATTCTTATTTTCAATGACGGCCTGGGAACAGTGGGTTAACTGCCTGTTCAGGGGCAGAACGACAGATTTGTACCTTGTCAGCTCGGGGGTTTGAACTCACAACCTTCCGGTTACTAGTCCAACGCTCTAACCACTAGGGTACCCGGCTGCAAAGCAACAGCTGCTCTCTATATCCCCTCACAATTGCCATTCTGCTCTCCAGGCTGCAGCACACTAACCTAATGTAGCAGGCCGGACAAGTAGATGCACAGTGGATTATGGGTATTGTAGTTAATTACCAAGTTATGTGCGTTAATATTGGCCTGTTGGAAACTACAACTCCCTAGGACATCTCACAGTTCAGGCTGGATCTGATTTATCTCTTGAGAAACTGAAATGTGAGCATCGAGCTCACATAAAAAAAATAGAATTCAAATTAATGAACCTACTTTTCAATTAATCGATCAGCACTACTAAAAACAAATGTAGACATTAGTAAATGTCTTCTATAGTTAAATATTTTTTACAATGGTGTGGGAGTGCCAAGTTGGAGGTGTGGTGGCGTCAAAACAAATCATTGGTATGTACTGCTAAAACTGAAGTAATGTTTTGTTGTTGTTAATATAGTCAAATCAAATCACATTTTATTTGTCACATACACATGGTTAGCAGATGTTAATGCGAGTGTAGCGAAATGCTTGTGCTTCTAGTTCCGACAATGCAGTAATAACCAACAAGTAATCTAACTAACAATTCCAAAACTACTGTCTTATACACACAAGTGTAAGGGGATAAAGAATATGTACATAAAGATATATGAATGAGTGATGGTACCGAGCAGCATAGGCAAGATACAGTGGATGGTATCGAGTACAGTATATACATATGAGATGAGCATGTAAACAAAGTGGCATAGTTAAAGTGGCTAGTGATACATGTATTACATAAAGATGCAGTAGATGATATAGAGTACAGTATATACGTATACATATGAGATGAATAATGTAGGGTATGTAAACATTATATTAAGTGGCATTGTTTAAAGTGGCTAGTGATATATTTTACATTTCCCATCAATTCCCATTATTAAAGTGGCTGGAGTTGAGTCAGTGTGTTGGCAGCAGCCACTCAATGTTAGTGTTGGCTGTTTAACAGTCTGATGGCCTTGAGATAGAAGCTGTTTTTCAGTCTCTCGGTCCCAGCTTTGATGCACCTGTACTGACCTCGCCTTCTGGATGATAGCGGGGTGAACAGGCAGTGGCTCGGGTGGTTGTTGTCCTTGATGATCTTTATGGCCTTCCTGTAACATCTGGTGGTGTAGGTGTCCTGGGGGGCAGGTAGTTTGCCCCCGGTGATGCGTTGTGCAGACCTCACTACCCTCTGGAGAGCCTTACGGTTGTGGGCGGAGCAGTTGCCGTACCAGGCGGTGATACAGCCCGCCAGGATGCTCTCGATTGTGCATCTGTAGAAGTTTGTGAGTGCTTTTGGTGACAAGCCGAATTTCTTCAGCCTCCTGAAGAGGCGGTTCTTCACGATGCTGTCTGTGTGGGTGGACCAATTCAGTTTGTCTGTGATGTGTATGCCGAGGAACTTAAAACTTGCTACCCTCTCCACTACTGTTACATCGATGTGATTAGGGGGGTGTTCCCTCTGCTGTTTTCTGAAGTCCACAATCATCTCCTTAGTTTTGTTGACGTTGAGTGTGAGGTTATTTTCCTGACACCACACTCCGAGGGCCCTCACCTCCTCCCTGTAGGCCGTCTCGTCGTTGTTGGTAATCAAGCCTACCACTGTTGTGTCGTCCGCAAACTTGATGATTGAGTTGGAGGCGTGCGTGGCCACGCAGTCGTGGGTGAACAGGGAGTACAGGAGAGGGCTCAGAACGCACCCTTGTGGGGCCCCAGTGTTGAGGATCAGCGGGGTGGAGATGTTGTTGCCTACCCTCACCACCTGGGGGCGGCCCGTCAGGAAGTCCAGTACCCAGTTGCACAGGGCGGGGTCGAGACCCAGGGTCTCGAGCTTGATGACGAGCTTGGAGGGTACTATGGTGTTAAATGCCGAGCTGTAGTCGGTGAACAGCATTCTCACATAGGTATTCCTCTTGTCCAGATGGGTTAGGGCAGTGTGCAGTGTGGTTGAGATTGCATCGTCTGTGGACCTATTTGGGCGGTAAGCAAATTGGAGTGGGTCTAGGGTGTCAGGTAGGGTGGAGGTGATATGGTTCTTGACTAGTCTCTCAAAGCACTTCATGATGACGGAAGTGAGTGCTACGGGGCGGTAGTCGTTTAGCTCAGTTACCTTAGCTTTCTTGGGAACAGGAACAATGGTGGCCCTCTTGAAGCATGTGGGAACAGCAGACTGGGATAGGGATTGATTGAATATGTCCGTAAACACACCAGCCAGCTGGTCTGCGCATGCTCTGAGGACGCGGCTGGGGATGGGCCTGCAGCCTTGCGAGGGTTAACACGTTTAAATGCTTTACTCACGTTTAAATGTATATTATTGCATTTTAGTCATTTAGCAGACACTCTGCAACTTACAGAAGAAATTAGGGTGAAGTGCCTTGAGCAAGGGTACAGACTTTTCACCTAGTCTGCATCAGGATTTGAACTAGCGACCTTTCGGTTACTGGCCCAAAGCTCTTAACGGCGAGGCTACCTGCCGTAAGGATACTCTGGCATATTAGGACTATTATTATATTTTACACTACTATTACATATACTGTGGTATTGACATCCTTTGATTTTGTGACTTGTGACGGTCAAACTAACACGTGTCTTCTTCATTTCCAGGGAGGACAGTTCCTCACAGAGTTCGCTCCTTTGTGTAGAATAACATGTACAGATGGTGTGGAGTACACCATTTACAGGTGATTACAACCTTTGTGTAGAATAACATGTACAGATGGTGTGGAGTACACCATTTACAGGTGATTACAACCTTTGTGTAGAATAACATGTACAGATGGTGTGGAGTACACCATTTACAGGTGATTACAACCTTTGTGTAGAATAACATGTACAGATGGTGTGGAGTACACCATTTACAGGTGATTACAACCTTTGTGTAGAATAACATGTACAGATGGTATGGAGTACACCATTTACAGGTGATTACAACCTTTGTGTAGAATAACATGTACAGATGGTGTGGAGTACACCTTTTACAGGTGATTACAACCTTTGTGTAGAATAACATGTACAGATGGTGTGGAGTACACCATTTACAGGTGATTACAACCTTTGTGTAGAATAACATGTACAGATGGTGTGGAGTACACCATTTACAGGTGATTACAACCTTTGTGTAGAATAACATGTACAGATGGTATGGAGTACACCATTTACAGGTGATTACAACCTTTGTGTAGAATAACATGTACAGATGGTATGGAGTACACCATTTACAGGTGATTACAACCTTTGTGTAGAATAACATGTACAGATGGTGTGGAGTACACCATTTACAGGTGATTACAACCTTTGTGTAGAATAACATGTACAGATGGTATGGAGTACACCATTTACAGGTGATTACAACCTTTGTGTAGAATAACATGTACAGATGGTATGGAGTACACCATTTACAGGTGATTACAACCTTTGATGCTCTTGTATTATGATTTTCACCTCTGCAGATAATCTACCCTTTATGGTTAGTGCCATTCACTACTCTAAGATCTTTTTAAATTAGCCTGAATTATAATCCTGGTTAATCTTTTCAGCTGCATAAGGGGTCGGCTATTGGAGGTCAATGAGGATATTCTTGAAAGACCAGAACTTTTACTGGGAAAGGTGAGAAACATTTCCATAAGGTTCATACCAGTTAAAATACATCTTTGGTCAATCTAATGTTCCCCATTTACATATACCCCATTGAGATGGTAAATCACATTACCATTAACATGGCTAACTTTCCTACCTGTCTTTCATGTGTATTTGACCAGCCTTCCACTGAGGGATACATTGCGGTCATCCTCCCTAAAATAGAGGAGAGCAAGACGGTCACTAATGGTCTCCTTAGCAGAGAGGAGTACGAGAGCGTTGTCTCTAAACGGACCAAAAGCACCCAGCCAGAGCCACAGCCGGAGCCACAGCCACAGCCAGAGCCAGAGCCATGCTGAGGAATGAGGTCACAGGGACTCCTCACACTCTCCTCAGCCCAGCTGGAGTGACCTTTCCTGTGGCAGCTCTGTTGGAGGGGGTCCCTCGTCTCAGGCCCAGCCAGACCTAGGTACTTACATCACAGCATAGTGCATGCCCCTGTCCAGATATGGACTTATGCCTGTGGTGGATGACGGTGCAGATATCTGGGGTGCTGGAGGTAATGCACTGTGCCTTTAAGTTCTCTAGCCTCTACCTTACCTGTAGGCAGTCCAGGGCAAATACTGTTTTGTTTGCTTTGATGTAACATGAAGAAATTCACAGCCAGTTAAGTTTTATGAGATACCTTTTTTAAAATGTTTTGCTCTTTACTAAGATCGTTGATAAGGAACGTGACATTTATTTTCAAAGGAGGAAGTCTAAGATATTTCTATTATGTCAGTTATTAAGTGACTATGTACCAAACAAGCCCATGTTTTTGTTCTGTTAGAAAAATATGTATTTTTTGTTTACTGTACATACCTTAATAAATGACACAATCAAACCAGTTTTAAGAAAAATAAGGTTTATTTAGATTTGTGTTCTGTTTATCAATCATTCAACTGTCAAAAGGATAGATGGTCTAAAAGTACATCTGCTTCTGCACATCTGTGGTTTCTTTACTCAACAGAAGATGACATTAGCTACAGCCATACACAATCAACTCTAAAGCTTTATATGGTTATGCAGTCTTCACACTAACCATTCAGGTTTAGTAGTACCAGAATCGTCACCTCAGTGGCTATAGCTACAGGTAACTTCCAAAATAAAGGAAACGCCAACATAGTGTCTTAATGGGCCACCACGAGCCGCCAAAACAGCTTCAATTCACCTTGGCATAGATTCTACAAGTGTCTGGAGCGACACTACCATTAACAAAACACACAATTATGGAATTTCTAGTGGAGGAATGGTGTCGCATCCCTCCAATAGAAATTCCATAATTTTGTCGCTCCAAAATCTCCCATAAGTGTTCAATTGGGTGGAGATCTGGTGAATAAAAAAAAAAATATATATATATATATATATATATATATATATTTTAACCTTTATTTAACTAGGCAAGTCAGTTAAGAACAAATTCTTATTTTCAATGACGGCCTAGGAACAGTGGGTTAATTGCCTGTTCAGGGGCAGAACAACAGATTTGTACCTTGTCAGCTTTAAAGGGTGTGAGACCAACACACCCTTTAAACCCCCTGTGCTCCTTTGAGACCCCTCTTTCAAAGTCACATATCTCTTCTAGCCATGGTAGCCAAAATACTGGGCAACTGGGTGTTTTTATACATGACCCTAAGCATGATGGGAAGTTAATTACTTTATTAACTCAGGAACCACACCTGTGTGGAGGCACCTGCTTTCAACAGAGTTTGTATCTGTCTTTTACTCAAGTGTTTCCTATATTTTGGCAGTTACCTGTATATATCTGTGCTTCAAGTACCATAATAATACACAATAGCCCACAAGGCAGTCTTAGCCTGCATCCCAAATGGCACCCTTTTCCAGTGTTTTCCAAACTAGGGGTCACGAGAGAAACTGGGAAAAAAAGAAAATAAATTGCTCTTGGTTCATAGAACAGGGGTCACATCAGTAACTTCCGGTAGCCACTAGATGCAGTTATAATAATGCTTCTGTTTTCTTCCTACAAATGTGGCTCAGTCTTTTTGAATGGTTTAAGCTATTAAATATTATGACCCCATCACTGAAAGATAAGACTCTCAGGAACACCTACAATGCCCACAAGCCACACAGGACTAATTAGAACAGGCACTAAATCAGGGGGGAAAATAACATGATGTTCTTCTCTACACATGTTCTTCTCTACACATGCATTTCAGTCACTTCAAACCCTACTTTAGATTGAAATACTGTCAAAAGTAGTGTCAGACTGATTAGTAATAGACATTGATTACATACATTTTTTCAAAATTCGGACCAAAATGGGGTCGCGGGCCAAAATATTTTGAGAAACTAGGTGCACTACTTTTGACCAGAGACCTATGGGCGCTGGTCAAAAGTAGTGCACTGAACAGGGTGCCATTTGGGACATAACCTTAATTACAAGTACACTTCATAAGGAACAGCTACAAAACCACAGTTGATTTGACTCATGCGCTAGGCCAGCAATCTTTTACATGTCTTCTGAAAAATGCATAAAACAGTATACCACAAACACTGAATGTGATTCAATACTCTAAAGACAGTAGAAAGTCAATTGGATAAAATTGTCTCCGCCTCTGCTGAAATGGAGCAATAATAAGAGCCTTATGTTTCAGTCTATTAGCAAGCCAAGTGTCATAATACCCTGATTAAACCATCCATTTACTCTCTTATTTGGCATCAAAGTGAGAGCATTGATTTCACTCAATAATTACTAAACCATGATGGGATTTGGTTGGCGTACAACAGTGAGAGAAACAGCAGAAAGCTGGTCTGCTACCAGATCTGTTTGGGCTGTCCTGCCAACTCCTCATGACAATGGCCATAGGAGTTGATAAGACAGCCACAACTGATCTGGGACCAGGCAATCAGAAAGCTGGTTTAACAGCCCAAATCACAGGGATTGATAAAAGGAGATTCAAAGACCTGTCAGGTGATGGCATCATGCACTGGCGATGGATTTCATTACAGCATATTTTTTTAAATATTTGTTCATACATCTGCTGTATTTGGCTGAGATGTGCTACAGGTAACAGTTACATCACAAAGCAAATGGGCTGATTACACTGACAGAGGCACGTGTGAGTGGTGGGTGCACTGCCATTATGCCTGCGTGAGTGACGTTTCATGTATGTCGCCCCCTGGTGGTCGACAATGGTACGCTCCAACTCTGATAGGTGATACAGGTTAGGGATCAAAGGTCGCTGGACTGGACTACTTGCTCTCCAGGAAGGTGAGGTTGGCCATATGCTGCTCCAGGGATTTGACCCCGAAGCCGTTGCTGTTCTTGCCGTTGAGCACATCGTCTTTGACGGCCGTGGACGACTGCCTGTCCCTCCAGCTTTGTGGAGAACCCAGACTGCTTCTCTCTGACTTATACTGGAGACACAGACACAGGACAAGGTAGAGTAATAACACATTGGAAAATGACCACCATTGATATATTCATCTGTACTTAAAAAAAAGTGTACTCAAACCCCAGTAAACATTGGTAAGAGGGTGCACTTGAACCACTTGGTAGATGAGCTGATGTCAACTGTGATCTCTCACCTTTCTGACAATCTTGTTACAGACTGGCAGGAGGTAGATCACCACAGTAATGATGGCTCTAGTGTTCTGAATGGAGGAATCCACCTAGAGACAGACAGAAAGTTTTCAAAAACATGTCAAGGATGGTGGTCTGATAGAATGTAATAATTATGATTACAACATAAAGATATAGATAATGGTAAAACAAATAATGGTATGTATACATGGGAAAGCTGATGTATACATGGGACCTCTCACTACAGTGTTTCTAAACCTCTCACTACAGAGTGTTTCTAAACCTCTCACTACAGAGTGTTTCTAAACCTCACTACAGAGTGTTTCTAAACCTCACTACAGAGTGTTTCTAAACCTCTCACTACAGAGTGTTTCTAAACCTCTCACTACAGAGTGCACAAACTGAATTGGTCCACTCACACAGAGTGTTTCTGAAAGGCTCAGTACAGCGTGTCTTCTAAAACCTCAGGAGGCTGAAGAAATTCTACAGAGCTTGTCACCAAAAGCACTCACAAACTTCTACAGATGTTTCTAAGCATCCTGGCGGGCTGTATCACCGCCTGGTTGGCAAACCGCCCTCAACCGTAAGGCTCTCCAGAGGGTAGTTTCTGCAAACGCATCACCAGAGGGGCAAAACCTCCCTCCAGGACACCTACACCACCCATGCTACAGGAAGGCCATAAAGATCATCAAGGACATCAACCACCCGAGCCACTGCCTGTTCACTACCGCTGTCATCCAGAAGGCGAGGTCAGTACAGGTGCATCAAAGCTGGGACCGAGAGACTGAAAAACAGCTTCTATCTCAAGGCCATCAGACTGTTAAACAGCCACCACTAACATTGAGTGGCTACTGCCAACACACTGTCAATGACACTGACTCTACTCCAGCCACTTTAATCATGGGAATTGATGGGAAATGATGTAAATATATCACTAGCCACTTTAAACAATGCTACCTTATATAATGTTACTTACCCTACATTGTTCATCTCATATGCATACGTTGATACTGTACTCTATATCATCGACTGCATCCTTATGTAATACATGTATCACTAGCCACTTTAACTATGCCACTTGGTTTACATACTTATCTCATATGTATATACTGTACCGATATCATCTACTGTATCTTGCCTATGCTGCTCTGTACCATCACTCATTCATATATCCTTATGTACATATTCTTTATCCCCTTACACAGTGTGTATAAGACAGTAGTTTTTTTTTGGAATTGTTAGTTAGATTACTTGCTCGTTATTACTGCATTGTCGGAACTAGAAGCACAAGCATTTCACTACACTCGCATTAACATCTGCTAACCATGTGTATGTGACAAATAAAATTTGATTTGATTTGATTTGATTTGTTTCTAAACCTCTCACTACAGAGTGTTTCTAAACCTCTCAGTACAGAGTGTTTCTAAACCTCTCACTACAGTGTTTCTAAACCTCTCACTACAGAGTGTTTCTAAACCTCTCACTACAGTGTTTCTAAACCTCTCACTACAGAGTGTTTCTAAACCTCTCACTACAGAGTGTTTCTAAACCTCACTACAGAGTGTTTCTAAACCTCTCACTACAGAGTGTTTCTAAACCTCACTACAGAGTGTTTCTAAACCTCTCACTACAGAGTGTTTCTAAACCTCTCACTACAGAGTGTTTCTAAACCTCTCACTACAGAGTGTTTCTAAACCTCTCACTACAGAGTGTTTCTAAACCTCTCACTACAGAGTGTTTCTAAACCTCTCACTACAGTGTTTCTAAACCTCTCACTACAGAGTGTTTCTAAACCTCTCACTACAGAGTGTTTCTAAACCTCTCACTACAGAGTGTTTCTAAACCTCTCACTACAGAGTGTTTCTAAACCTCTCACTACAGTGTTTCTAAACCTCTCACTACAGAGTGTTTCTAAACCTCTCACTACAGTGTTTCTAAACCTCTCACTACAGAGTGTTTCTAAACCTCTCACTACAGTGTTTCTAAACCTCTCACTACAGAGTGTTTCTAAACCTCTCACTACAGTGTTTCTAAACCTCTCACTACAGAGTGTTTCTAAACCTCTCACTACAGAGTGTTTCTAAACCTCTCACTACAGAGTGTTTCTAAACCTCTCACTACAGTGTTTCTAAACCTCAGAGTGTTTCTAAACTACAGAGTGTTTCTAAACCTCTCACTACAGAGTGTTTCTAAACCTCTCACTACAGAGTGTTTCTAAACCTCTCACTACAGAGTGTTTCTAAACCTCTCACTACAGTGAGTGTTTCTAAACCTCTCACTACAGAGTGTTTCTAAACCTCTCACTACAGTGTTTCTAAACCTCTCACTACAGAGTGTTTCTAAACCTCTCACTACAGTGTTTCTAAACCTCTCACTACAGTGTTTCTAAACCTCTCACTACAGTGTTTCTAAACTCTACAGAGTGTTTCTAAACTCACAGAGTGTTTCTAAACCTCTCACTACAGAGTGTTTCTAAACCTCTCACTACAGAGTGTTTCTAAACACTACAGTGTTTCTAAACTACAGAGTGTTTCTAAACCTCTCACTACAGTGTTTCTAAACCTCTCACTACAGAGTGTTTCTAAACCTCACTCACTCACTACAGAGTGTTTCTAAACCTCTCACTACAGAGTGTTTCTAAACCTCTCACTACAGTGTTTCTAAACCTCTCACTACAGAGTGTTTCTAAACCTCTCACTACAGTGTTTCTAAACCTCTCACTACAGAGTGTTTCTAAACCTCTCACTACAGAGTGTTTCTAAACCTCTCACTACAGAGTGTTTCTAAACTCACTACAGAGTGTTTCTAAACTACAGAGTGTTTCTAAACCTCTCACTACAGAGTGTTTCTAAACCTCTCACTACAGTGTTTCTAAACCTCTCACTACAGAGTGTTTCTAAACCTCTCACTACAGTGTTTCTAAACCTCTCACTACAGAGTGTTTCTAAACCTCTCACTACAGTGTTTCTAAACCTCTCACTACAGTGTTTCTAAACCTCTCACTACAGAGTGTTTCTAAACCTCTCACTACAGAGTGTTTCTAAACCTCTCACTACAGAGTGTTTCTAAACCTCTCACTACAGAGTGTTTCTAAACCTCTCACTACAGAGTGTTTCTAAACCTCTCACTACAGAGTGTTTCTAAACCTCTCACTACAGAGTGTTTCTAAACCTCTCACTACAGTGTTTCTAAACCTCTCACTACAGTGTTTCTAAACCTCTCACTACAGAGTGTTTCTAAACCTCTCACTACAGAGTGTTTCTAAACCTCTCACTACAGAGTGTTTCTAAACCTCTCACTACAGAGTGTTTCTAAACCTCTCACTACAGAGTGTTTCTAAACCTCTCACTACAGAGTGTTTCTAAACCTCTCACTACAGTGTTTCTAAACCTCTCACTACAGTGTTTCTAAACCTCTCACTACAGAGTGTTTCTAAACCTCACTACAGAGTGTTTCTAAACCTCTCACTACAGAGTGTTTCTAAACCTCTCACTACAGAGTGTTTCTAAACCAACACTAGACACACCAAACACACAACCTCCATCTCCTGCTCCATTTAAAAATACTTTTCAGCAATGACCTTTGCCTGATTAAAACACCCTTAATTCCCTTGTGACAGACAGAGTGGACTGATCTGTCTGGCTAATGACAACTTGAGGGGAAAGCCAATGCCCATCTAACAGATCCACATTAATCAGAGAAGCCCAATGGTTGTGTCCCAAATGACACCCTATTCCCAACATAATGCACTACTTTTGACCAGAATCCTATGGGCCCTATTCAAAGCAGTGCACACTATATAGGGAATAGGATGCCATTTGGGATGCACCCCATGTTATTCTCTCTTCTCTCATCCTGATTGTAACCTTTCCCATTAGTACAAGGTGACCAGTGTCAGTTCATCACTGTCCAACAGATTTTAAGAGGTTCATTAAGCTCAGGGTTTAATTTTACAATAATGTTTTTATAATTGACCTCTGTCTGTGAAGCAGTAACAAATGCTGTATTAAGAATGGGTGGACTGTCTCTTATCATTGCAGTTCATCAATACTCCTTTGGCAGGTTTCTTTTCAGGGCATTCTCTCACGCTCCCTATAACCATGGCCATGTCTGAATACCCATACGTGCGTTCTAAATAGTAGGCATTTTAGTTATGCGAAAAAGTTTGTTTTATAGTATGTGCAATTTAGAACATTTTGTACACTTTAAATGCCAGGATGTCCTACTGTATTTTGAGACACGTGTGTCTGACAACAGCTGATAATCAACTGAAGGGACGCGCTGTACCAAAACGAACGAATGGCGGGAATCAACACAATTTTTTATTTATTTATTTCTCCTGTATTTAACCAGGTAGGCTAGTTGAGAACAAATTCTCATTTGCAACTGCGACCTGGCCAAGATAAAGCAAAGCAGTTCGACACATACAACAACAGAGTTACACATGGAATAAACAACCATGCAATCAAAAATACAGTAGAAAAATCTATATACAGCATGTGCAAATGAGGTAGGATAAGAGAGGTAAGGCAATAAATGGGCCATGGTGGCGAAGTAATTACAATATAGCAATTAAACACTGGAATGGTAGAATGTGCAGAAGATGAATGTGCAAGTAGAGATACTGGGGTGCAAAGGAGAAAGATAAATAAATAAATACAGTATGGGGATGAGGTAGATTGGATGGGCTATTTACAGATGAGCTATGTACAGGTGCAGTGATCTGGGAGCTGCTCTGACAGCTGGTGCTTAAAGCTAGTGAGGGAGGTAAGAGTCTCCAGCTTTAGTGATTTTTGCAGTTCGTTCCAGTCATTGGCAGCAGAGAACTGGAAGGAGAGGCAGCCAAAGGAAGAATTGGCTTTGGGGGTGATCAGTGAAGTATACCTCCTGGAGCGCTTGCTACGGGTGGGTGCTGCTATGGTGACCAGTGAGCTGAGATAAGGCGGGGCTTTACCTAGCAGAGACTTGTAGATGACCTGGAGCCAGTGGATTTGGCAATGAGTATGAAGCGAGGACCAGCCAACGAGAGCATACAGGTCACAGTGGTGGGTAGTAAATGGGGCTTTGGTGACAAAACGGATGGCACTGTGATAGACTGCATCCAATTTGTTGAGTAGAGTGTTGGAGGCTATTTTGTAAATTACATCACCGAAGTCGAGGATCGGTAGGATGGTCAGTTTTACGAGGGTATGTTTGGCAGCATGAGTGAAGTATGCTTTGTTGCGAAATAGGAAGACGATTCTAGATTTAATTTTGCATTGGAGATTTAATGTTTAATGTGAGTCTGGAAGGAGAGTTTACAGTCTAACCAGACACCTAGGTATTTGCAGTTGTCCACATATTCTAAGTCAGAACCGTCCAGAGTAGTGATGCTGGACGGGTGGGCAGGTGTGGGCAGCAATTGGTTGAAGAGCATGCATTTAGTTTTACTTGCATTTAAGAGCAGTTGGAGGCCACGGAAGGAGAGTTGTATGGCATTGAAGCTCGTCTGGAGGTTTGTTAACACAGTGTCTAAAGAAAGGCCAGAGGTATACAGAATGGTGTCGTCTGCGTAGAGGTGGATCAAAGAATCACCAGCAGCAAGAGCGACATCATTGATGTATACAGAGAAGAGAGTCGACCCGAGAATTGAACCCTGTGGCACCCCCATAGAGACTGCCAGAGGTCCAGACAACAGGCCCTCCGATTTGACACACTGAACTCTATCAGAGAAGTAGTTGATAAACCAGGCGAGGCAGTCATTTGAGAAACCAAGGCTGCTGAGTCTGCCAATAAGAATGTTGTGATTGACAAAGTCGAAAGCCTTAGCCAGGTCGATGAATACGGCTGTACAGTGTCTCTTATCGATGGCGGTTATGATATCGTTTAGGACCTTGAGTGTGGCTGAGGTGCACCTATGACCAGCTCTGAAACCAGATTGCATAGCGGAGAAGGTACGGTGGGATTCGAAATGGTCGGTAATCTGTTTGTTAACTTGGCTTTCGAAGACCTTAGAAAGACAGGGTAGAATAGATATAGGTCTGTAGCAGTTTGGGTCTAGAGTGTCTCCCTCTTTGAAGAGAGGGATGACCGCGGCAGCTTTTCAATCTATGGGAATCTCAGACGATACGAAAGAGAGGTTGAACAGGCTAGTAATAGGGGTTGCAACAATTTCGGCAGATCATTTTAGAAAGAGAGGGTCTAGATTGTCTAGCCCGGCTGATTTGTACGGGTCTAGATTTTGCAGCTCTTTCAGAACATCAGCTATCTGGATTTGGGTGAAGGAGAAGTGGGAGAGGTTTGGGTGAGTCGCTGTGGGGGGTGGAGGGTTGTTGATCGGGGTAGGGGTAGCCAGGTGGAAAGCATGGCCAGCCGTAGAAAAACACTTATTGCAATTCTCAATTACTGTGGATTTATCTGTGCTGACAGTGTTTCCTAGCCTTAGTGCAGTGGGCAGCTGGGAGGAGGTGCTCTTATTCTCCATGGACTTTACAGTGTCCCAGAACTTTTTTGAGTTTGTGCTACAGGATGCAAATTTCTGCTTGAAAAAGCTAGCCTTAGCTTTCCTAACTGCCTGTGTATATTTGTTACAAACTTCCCTGAAAAGATGCATTTCACGGGGGATGTTCGATGCTAATGCAGAACGCCACAGCATGTTTTTGTGCTGGTCAAGGGCAGACAGGTCTCTAGTGAACCAAGGGCTATATCTGTTCCTGATTCTACATTTTTTTGAATGGGGCATGCTTATTTAAGATGGCGAGGAAGGCACTTTTAAAGAATAACCAGGCATCCTCCACTGACGGGATGAGGTCAATATCCTTCCAGGATACCCGGGCCAGGTCGATAGGAAAGGCCTGCTCGCTGCAGTGTTTTAGGGAGCGTTTGACAGTGATGAGGGGTGGTCGTTTGACCGCAGACCCATTACGGATGTAGGCAATGAGGCAGTGAAAACAGCAGAGGTGTATTTGGAGGGCAAGTTGGTTAGGATGATATCTATGAGGGTGCCCATATTTACGGATTTGGGGTTGTACCTGGTGGGTTCATTGATCATTTGTGTCAGATTGAGGGCATCAAGCTTAGATTGCGCATTAGATGACGCATTCTCTGTAGGATGGGCCTTGTATGCTGATATTTGTTGCTTACCACATTTGTTTTTTACTAAACAGTATGTTCTAAACAGTATGTAGTACAATTTGTATACACAGTATGCAGTTTAAGTGAGTAGTAGGCAAGCTAGATTTTGGACAATGGTTTATTTCAACATTGTAGAACCCTATTTATAGTCATGTGCTCTCCTGGCAATATTTGTATTGTATTCTGTATGACAAATCTAATTAATAAACTAATCCTTGGCGGACTATTGTAACATAGAACTTAAATAAAACTGGATTTCATTACAAAAACAAATCCAGTCATTGACAACAACACCATAGTTCAACATATTATGTACAGCTAGTATATCAATAATAGTAATCAATCAATCAATCAATCAAATGTATTTATAAAGCCTGTATTTATAGTACCTTCTGGAAGGTGGCAGTCTTGCCCTGTACTGGCGTCCTCACCCCCATCTGCAGCTGCTGGCATAAGCCCATAAGCTTCTCCATCTCCGACAGCACTACCACCTTCTGTTCATCCATCAGCTGTTGAAGAGGGATCAGGAGAGAAATGTTTAGTATATCAAAACACACGTCAAAATTTGATGACAAAATAAAGACCTTAAGTTATATGAAAATAAAAGTACAAATGTGATCACCAAAAATGAAATGTAGTTTTAGAAAAAAGTGAAAATGTGATCATAAAGACACATCTAGATATATAAAAATACAGGTAAAAATGTGATCACAAAAATAAAAAGCACAGCAAAGGTATAGGAGGTTAGGATGGAGTAGATGCATTCAAATCTAACAGTGCCTAAAGTCTCTTATTTGGGCCATAAAAAGTGAATGATATTATTGTACATTAGAATAGATCTCTGTAGTACCATTCACATCCTCTGGTAATAATACTAATAAAAGTGTTTCAATTGAAAACATTAAGGCTAATTAGCATAAATAACTTGTGCAGCTGCACAAGCCTGCTTCATTCCAGAGTGGTGGGGAATCGATTAGCCATTGTTTGTTTGAAGTAATTAATCAAACGCTGCTGAGCTGAAGTGCTGGATGTGTTGATTATGTATTAGTAGTTTGTGTGTGTGTGTGTGTGTGTGTGTGTGTGTGTGTGTGTGTGTGTGTGTGTGTGTGTGTGTGTGTGTGTGTGTGTGTGTGTGTGTGTGTGTGTGTGTGTGTGCATATGCACATTTGCCTGCACACGTGTGTGCGTGTGTGTATTAGTGTTTGGGTGCCCTCTCCAGAGAACAGGGTTAGCCAATGCTGATAACCACATTGCCACTTTCCCCAGAGACGGATGGCAGTCATTAATGTCTGTCAGAGGGGGGCATTTAATTAAACTCCAGGACCTGGGCACTTTGGAGAGAGGGAGGCATGCTAACTTGTTTCTTTGATTTGAGTACAGAGGAAACTGAAACTGGTTAACAGGATTCATTTCCTGCCCTGTGTATGTGATTTACGGTCGTGCAGTAGGCTACCTGGGTGGAGAATCAAATCAAATGTTATTTGTCACGTGCTGAATACAACTGGTGTAGACTTGACCGTGAAATGCTTGTTTACGAGCCCTTCCCAACAATGCAGAGTAACATAAGAGGATATAGTAACACAAGCAATAAAATAACTTGCAAGAATGGAGGTACACTGAACAAAAATATAAACGCAACATGTGTTGATCCCATGTTTCATGAGCTGAAATAAAAGATCCCAAAAATGCACACAAAGCTTATTTCTCTCAAATTGTGTAAAATGTGTTTACATCCCTGTTAGTGAGCATTTATCCTTTGTCAAGGTAATCCATCCACCTGACAGGCGTGGTATATTATAAGATGATTAAATCTCATGATCATTACACAGATTCACCTTATGCTGGGGATAATAAAAGGGCACTCTAAAATGTGTAGCTCTGTCACACAATGCCACAGATTGTTGCAGTCAGATGCAATTGGCATGCTGACTGCAGGAATATCCACCAGAGCTGTTTCCAGATAATTTAATGTTAATTTCTCTACCATAAGCTACCTCAAATGTAGTTTTAGAGAATTTGGCAGTACATGCAACCGTAGACCACGTGTAACCACGCCAGCCCAGGACCTCCACATCTGGCTTCTTCACCTATGGGATAGTCTGAGAACAGCCACCTGAACCGATTAAACTGTGGGTTTGCACAACCAAATAATTTCTGCACAAACTGTCAGAAACTGTCTCAGGGAAGCTCATCTGCATGCTCGTTATCCTCACCGGGGTCTTGACCTGACTACAGTTCGGCTTACCTTCGATGGCCAACTGGATAAGTGTGCTCTTCATGGATGAATCCCGGTTTCAACTCTACCGGGCAGATGGCAGACAGCGTGTATGGCGTTGTGTGGGCAACCGGTTTGCTGATGTAAATGTTGTGAACAGTGTGCCCCATGATGGCATGATAATGCGCAGCTTCATGTCACAAGGATCTGTACACAATTCCTGGAAACTGAAAACATCCCAGTTCTTCCATGGCCTACATACTCAGACATGTCACACATTCAGCATGTTTGTGATGCTCTGGATCGATGTGCACGACAGCGTGTCCCAGTTTCTGCAAATATCCATCAACTTCGCACAGCCATTGAAGAGGAGGGGACAACATTCCACAGGCCACAATCAACAGCCTGATTAAATCTATGTGAAAGAGATGTGTCACACTGCATGGGGAAAATGGTGGTCACAACAGACACAGACTGCTTTTCTGATCCACGCCCCTACCTTTTTTGTAAAGTATATGTGACCAACATATGCATATCTGTATTCCCAGTCATGTGAAATCCATAGATTTCAATTGACTGATTTTCTTATATGAACTGTAACTCAGTAAAATCTCTGAAATTGTTGCATGTTGCGTTTATATTTTGGTTCAATATATACAGGGAGTACCAGTACCAGATCAATGTGCAGAGGTACAAGGTACTTGAGGTAGATATGTACATAAAGGAAGGGTAAAGGGACAAGACATCAGGATAGATAATAATAAGGTATTTGAGGTAGATATGTACATAAAGGCAGGGTAAAGTGACTAGGCATCAGGATAGATAATGTATTTGAGGTAGATATGTACATGAAGGCAGGGTAAAGGAACAAGGCATCAGGATAGATAATAATAAGGTATTTGAGGTAGATATGTACATAAAGGCAGGGTAAAGGGACTAGTCATCAGGATAGGTAATTATAAGGTATTTGAGGTAGATATGTACATAAAGGCAGAGTAAAGGGACTAGGCATCAGGATAGATAATAATAAGGTATTTGAGGTAGATATGTACATAAAGGCAGAGTAAAGGGACTAGGCATCAGGATAGATAATAATAAGGAATTTGAGGTAGATATGTACATAAAGGCAGAGTAAAGGGACTAGGCATCAGGATAGATAATAATAAGGTATTTGAGGTAGATATATACATGAAGGCAGGGTAAAGTGACTAGGCATCAGGATAGATAATAAGGTATTTGAGGTAGATATGTACATGAAGGCAGGGTAAAGGGACTAGGCATCAGGATAGATAATAAGGTATTTGAGGTAGATATGTACATGAAGGCAGGGTAAAGTGACTAGGCATCAGGATAGATAATAAGGTATTTGAGGTAGATATGTACATGAAGGCAGGGTAAAGGGACTAGTCATCAGGATAGATAATTATAAGGTATTTGAGGTAGATATATACATAAAGGCAGAGTAAAGTGACTAGGCATCAGGATATATAATAATAAGGTATTTGAGGTAGATATGTACATAAAGGCAGGGTAAAGGGACTAGTCATCAGGATAGATAATTATAAGGTATTTGAGGTAGATATGTACATAAAGGCAGGGTAAAGTGACTAGGCATCAGGATATATAATAATAGGAGTAAAAAAAAGAACAGAGTAGCAGCAGCAAATGACAAGTCTAAAAGTGAGTGTGTGCATGTGTGTGTGTAATGATCTTAATGTTTTTCCTCATAGTCCTGGACTATCACCATTTTATTACGTTTGCAATCGCAACAAATAATCTGCTCAGACCCCAACCAAGGAGCATCAAAAGTTGTGCTATAAATTCTCAGACAACACAAAGATTCCTTGATGCCGTTTCAGATTCCCTCTGCCTACCCAAGGATGTCAGAGGACAAAAATCAGTTAACCACCTAACTGAGGAACTCAATTTAACCTTGCACAATACCCTAGATGCAGTTGCACCCCTAAAAACTAAAAACATTTGTCATAAGAAACTAGCTCCCTGGTATACAGAAAATATCCGAGCTCTGAAGCAAGCTTCCAGAAAATTGGAACGGAAATGACGCCACACCAAACTGGAAGTCTTCCGACTAACTTGGAAAGACAGTACCGTGCAGTATCAAAGAGCCCTCACTGCTGCACGATCATCCTATTTTTCCAACTTAATTGAGGAAAATAAGAACAATCCGAAATGTATTTTTGATACTGTCGCAAAGCTAACTAAAAAGCAGCATTCCCCAAGAGAGGATGGCTTTCACTTCAGCAGTAATAAATTCATGAACGTCTTTGAGGAAAAGATCATGATCATGAGAGAGCAAATTACGGACTCCTCTTTAAATCTGCGTATTCCTCCAAAGCTTAGTTGTCCTGAGTCTGCACAACTCTGCCAGGACCTAGGATTAAGGGAGACACTCAAGTGTTTTAGTACTATATCTCTTGACACAATGATGAAAATAATCATGGCCTCTAAACCTTCAAGCTGCATACTGGACCCTATTCCAACTAAACTACTGAAAGAGCTGCTTCCTGTGCTTGGCCCTATTATGTTGAACATAATAAACTTGAAAAAGCCAAACCTTGACCCAGAAAATATAAAAAACTATTGGCCTATATCGAATCTTCCATTCCTCTCAATTTGTTTAGAAAAAGCTGTTGCACAGCAACTCACTGCCTTCCTGAAGACAAACAATGTATACAAAATGCTAGGGTCTGGTTTTGGACCCCATCCTAGCGCTGAGACTGCACTTGTGAAGGTGGTAAATGACCTTTTAATGGAGTCAGACCGAGGCTCTGCATCTGTCCTCGTGCTCCTAGACCTTAGTGCTGCTTTTGATAACATCGATCACCACATTCTTTTGGAGAGATTGGAAACCCAAATTGGTCTGGCCTGGTTTAGGACAAGTTCAATGTTAACTTTCACTGCTATGTGGATGACACACAGCTGTACATTTCAATGAAACATGGTGAAGCCCCAAAATTGCCCTCGCTAGAAGCCTGTGTTTCAGACATAAGGAAGTGGACGGCTGCAAACTTTCTACTTTTAAACCCGGACAAAACAAAGATGCTTGTTCTAGGTCCCAAGAAACAAAGAGATCTTCTGTTGAATCTGACAATTAATCTTGATGGTTATACAGTCGTCTCAAATAAAACTGTGAAGGACCTCAGCGTTACTCTGGACCCTGATCTCTCTCTTTTGACGAACATATCAAGACTGTTTCAAGGACAGCTTTTTCCATCTACGTAACATTGCAAAAAATCTTAAACTTTCTGTCCAAAAATGATGCAGAAAAATTAATCCATGCTTTTGTTACTTCTAGGTTAGACTACTGCAATGCTCTACTTTCCGGCTACCCGGATAAAGCACTAAATAAACTTCAGTTAGTGCTAAATACGACTGCTAGAATCCTGACTAGAACCAACATTTTGTATCATATTACTCCAGTGCTAGCCTCCCTACACTGGCTTCCTGTTAAGGCAAGGGATGATTTCAAGGTTTACTGCTAACCTACAAAGCATTACATGGGCTTGCTCCTACCTATCTTTCCGATTTGGTCCTGCGTACATACCTACACGTACGCTACTTACAAGACGCAGGCCTCCTAATTGTCCCTAGAATTTCTAAGCTAACAGCTGGAGGCAGGGCCTTCTCCTATAGAGCTCCATTTTTATGGAATGGTCTGCCTACCCATGTGAGAGACGCAGACTCGGTCTCAACTCTTTACTGAAGACTCATCTCTTCAGTGGGTCATATGATTGAATGTAGTCTGGCCCAGGAGTGTGAAGGTGAACGGAAAGGTTCTGGAGCAACGAACCGCCCTTGCTGTCTCTGCCTGGCCGGTTCCCCTCTCTCCACTGGGATTCTCTGCCTCTAACCCTATTACAGGGGCTGAGTCACTGGCATACTGGTGCTCTTTCATGCTGTCCCTAGGAGGGGTGTGTCACTTGAGTGGGTTGAGTCACTGACGTGATCTTCCTGTCTGGGTTGGCGCCCGCCCTTGGGTTGTGCCGTGGTGGAGATCTTATTGGGATATACTCGGCCTTGTCTCAGGATGGTAAGTTGGTGTTTGAAGATATCCCTCTAGTGGTGTAGGGGCTGTGCTTTGGCAAAGTGGGTGGGGTTATATCCTTCCTGTTTGGCCCTGTCCGGGGGTGTCATCAGATGGGGCCACAGTGTCTCCTGACCCCTCCTGTCTCAGCCTCCAATATTTATGCTGCAGTAGTTTATGTGTCGGGGGGCTAGGGTCAGTATGTTATATCTGGAGTACTTCTCCTGTCTTATCCGGTGTCCTGTGTGAATCTAAGTATGCTCTCTCTAATTCTCTCTTTCTTTCTCTCTCGAAGGACCTGAGCCCTAGAACCATGCCTCAGGACTACCTGGCATGATGACTCCTTGCTGTCCCCAGTCCACCTGGCCGTGCTGCTGCTCCAGTTTCAACTGTTCTCCCTGCGGCTATGGAACCCTGACCTGTTCACCGGACGTGCTACCTGTCCCAGACCTGCTGTTTTCAACTCTCTAGAGACAGCAGGAGCAGTAGAGATATTCTTAATGATCGGCTATGAAAAGCCAACTGACATTTACTCCTAAGGTGCTGACTTGCTGCACCCTCGACAACTACTGTGATTATTATTATTTGACCATGCTGGTCATTTATGAACATTTGAACATCGTGGCAATGTTCTGTTATAATCTCCACCCGGCACAGCCAGAAGAGGACTGGCCACCCCTCATAGCCTGGTTCCTCTCTAGGTTTCTTCCTAGGTTTTGGCCTTTCTAGAGAGTTTTTCCTAGCCACCGTGCTTCTACATCTGCATTGCTTGCTGTTTGGGGTTTTAGGCTGTTTTTCTGTACAGCAATTTGACATATCAGCTGATGTAAGAAGGGCTATATAAATACATTTGATTTGATAATGTGTAGAATGTGTGTTCGTGTGTGTGTGTGTCCGTATGTAGTGTACGTGAATGTGTGTGGGTTTTGTGTGGGCCGTGTCAATGTAGTATGTGTGACTGAGTGTGTATACGGTGTGTATATAAAGTCTAGTGAGAGTGCGTAGGGTCAATGCAAGATAGAGTCAGTGCAGTCTGGGTACCATTAGTTGACTATTTAGCTGTCTGGCTATTTAGCAGTCTTATGGCTTAGGGGTAGAAGCGGTCTCGGAGCCTGTGTGTTTTATGTGTGGTTGCGTGCGTGCATGTGTACCTGGGTGGAAAAAGTGTGTAGTGAAGAACACAGCTGGAGTCCCTCCTCAGAAAGCACCTGCAGAAAGATAAAGAGAAGTCAAAAAGCATGACTCACTTCACTGGCAGAACATTCTGAACACTGGTCTGGCAAATCTATCAGCCAAGTATTGTCAATTACACTCAATGGCTGGTAAGGTAAGTAGCCGGGAGGATGTGAACCAGACCAGCACACACTGTAGGTTTTCAAATTCAAAAGGTGCATTTCAATCAGCCGATCAGTGAGCAGCCAATTACGATAATTGCAGGTTACATTTTGCTGTGTGAAAGGGTAGAGTTATATAAAGTATAGTTGCGTCTCTATGATCTCTCTCTCTCTCTCTCTCTCTCTCTGCCTCTCTCTCTCTCTGCCTCTCTCTGCCTCTCTCTCTCTCTCTGCCTCTCTCTCTGCCTCTCTCTCTCTCTGCCTCTCTCTCTCTCTCTGCCTCTCTCTCTCTCTCTCTCTGCCTCTCCCGCTCCCTCTCTATATTAAGAGCAGGCCACTCTGCTCTTCTAGTCATCCTCTCGTTACCACAGACAACTTATTGTCTTGGGCCTTTTAATACAGTATTGATTCTGTCTTCTCCCAGGGACGTGGTTGTCCTTAATGGAACCTGGGACAGATTCAATTAAAGCCCCGTACTAAGTAGACAAGGATGAAGGGAGAGGAGAGGGATGAGTGGAGTGGAGGACAGGGGGCATGTACAGTACTTTACCTCAGCCTGATGGAAAAGATCCGTGGTTGTCTTCAGTAGGCCCTCCCCCCTACACAATCGATACAGGAAATGAACGAAAAATGAAACAGAGTGAATTATATATTACCTGATGATAACAACTGATGAAGCACACTACATGGCCAAAAGTATGTGGATACCGGCTCGTTGAACATCTCATTCCAAAATCATGGGCATTAATATGGAGTTGGTCCCCCCATTGCTGCTATAAAAGCCTCCACTCTTCTGGGAAGGCTTTCCACTAGATGTTGGAACATTGCTGCAGGGACTTGCTTCCATTCAGCAACAAGAGCATTAGTGAGGTCGGGCACTGATTTTGGGCAACTAGGCCTGGCGCAGGTCGGCGTTCCAATTCATCCCAAAGGTGTTCAATGTAGTTGTGTGCAGGCCAGTCAAGTTCTTCCACACCGATCTCAACAAACCATTTCTGTATGGACCTCACTTTGTGCACAGGGGCATTGTCATCCATAGCCCAAACCATGACTGCCCCAGACCATTATTCCTCCCCCAACAACAACTAACAGTTGCCACTATGCATTGGGGCAGGTAGCGTTTTCTTGGCATCCGCCAAACCCAGATTCATCCATCGGACTTCCAGATGGTGGAGTGTGATTCATCACTCCAGAGAATGCGTTTCCACAGCTCCAGAGTCCAATGGCGGCGAATTTTACACCACTCCAACCGACGCTTGGCATTGCGTATGGTGATCTTAGGCTTGTATGTGGCTGTTCGGCCATGGAAACCCATTTCATGAAGCTCCCGACGAACAGTTATTGTGCTGAAGTTGCTTCCAGAGGCAGTTCGGAACTCAGTAGTGAGTGTTGCAACTGAGGACAGATGGTTTTTACGCGCTAAGCACTTCAGCACTCGGCAGTCCCGTTCTGTGAGCCGTTGTTGCTCCTAGATGTTTTCACTTCACAATAACAGCACTTACAGTTGACCGGGGCAGCTCTAGCAGGGTACATACAGTATTTGATTAACTGACTTGTTGGAATGGTGGCATCCTATGACAGTGCCAAGTTGAAAGCCACTGAGCTCTTCAGTACGGACCATTCTATGGCCAATGCTTGTCTATGGAGATTGCATGGCTATGTGCTTGATTTTATACACCTGTCTGAACGGTCTGGCTGAAATAGCCAAATCCACATACTTTTGGCATTGTAGTGTATATTGACTATGCACATCATATCAACAAGATTTGTGATGGCATCTGTGTCCTCTACTTCTATATCCATACAGAGGTGGTCAATACCTGGCTGGTGGTCAATAGCTGGATGGTGGTCAATACCTGGCTGGTGGTCAATAGCTGGATGGTGGTCAATACCTGGCTGGTGGTCAATACCTGGTTAGTGGTCAATACCTGGCTGGTGGTCAAAACCTGGATGGTGGTCAATACCTGGCTGGTGGTCAATACTTGGCTGGTGGTCAATACCTGGCTGGTGGTCAATACTTGGCTGGTGGTCAATACCTGGCTGGTGCAAAGTACCTTGCGGTAAAAGGAGTTGCAATCTTCTGTCACACAAAACCAGACAGACAGACAGACAGACAGACGGTCTACCTGGTGAAGAGGTACATGGAGTAGGCCATGCTGGACAAGCTCTGGCCCTGGCGGACGATGTCATGCTCCTGGTCCTCCCACTTCTCCACCTCCGTGTCCATGTCTGAAGTCAGAAGACGGAGCTCTAGACCCAGCTTGGCTATGGTGCTCTGCTCCTGAAGAAAGAAAGAAAGATAACGGATCCCTTATTTGTTAAAAGTTAATGATCCAATTCGAAAGTACTGAACAAAGTAGGACTCAGTTTCCCAATAATGATGGAACATACAGTACCAGTCAAAAGATTGGAAAGTCTCATTCCAGGGTTTTTCTACATTGTAAAATAATAGTGAAGACTTCAAAACTATGACATAACACATGGAATTATGTAGTAACCAAAAAGTATATATTTTATATTGGAGATTCTTCAAAGTAGCCACCCTGTGCCTTGATGACAGCTTTGCACATTTTTGGCATTCTCGTCGCTCTAGGCTCTGGACTGCCAACCGTCACTGGAGGCTCTGGACTGCACACCATTGCTGGAGACTCCGGGCCGTGGATCGTCACTGGAGGATTCGGGCCGTGGACCGTCTCAGGAGGTTCCGGACTGTGGACCGCCCCAGGAGGTTCCGGACTGTGGACCGCCTCAGGAGGTTCTGGACTGTGGAACGCCTCAGGAGGTTCCGGACTGTGGACCGCCTAAGGAGGTTCCGGACTGTGGACCGTCGCCGGAAGCTCTGGACTGGGAACCGTCGCCGGAAACTCTGGACTGGGAACTGTCGCCGGAAACTCTGGACTGGGAACTGTCGCCGGAAACTCTGGACTGGGAACTGTTGCCGGAAACTCTGGACTGGGAACTGTTGCCGGAAACTCTGGACTGGGAACTGTCGCCGGAAACTCTGGACTGGGAACTGTCGCCGGAAACTCTGGACTGGATACTGTCGCTGGAAGCTCTAGACTGGGTACTGTCGCAGGAAACTCTGGACTGGATACTGTCACCGGAAGCTCTAGACTGGGTACTGTCGCCGGAAACTCTGGACTGGATACTGTCGCCGGAAGCTCTAGACTGGGTACTGTCGCAGGAAGCTCTGGACTGTGGAGGCGCACTGGAGGCCTGATGCGTGGGACCTGTACAGGTGGCACCGGGCTGATGACAGGCACCTCAGGGCGAGTGCGGGGAGGAGGCATAGGACGTACTGGACTGTAGAGGCGCACTGGTGGTCTGGAGCGTAGAGCTGGCACAACCCGTCCTGGCTGGATGCTCACTTTAGCCCGGCAAGTGCGGGGCGCTAGAGACACGGTGCGTAGAACCGCATAACATGGTGCCTGAACGGCGACACATACCCCAGGGCGAGTGCACAGAGGAGACACAGGACGCACCAGACTGGTGAGGCGCACCGGAGGCCAGATGCGTGAAACCAGTGCACATGACACCGGACTGGTGTCACGCTCCTCAGCACGCCTGCTCTGCAGCGCTCTCAACGCCAGCACCTCTCTCCGTAATCTTGCGTCAAGCTCCTTACTTGACTCCCTGACTGGCTCTGGTTCAACCCTTAGCTCCGCCGACCACCCCATGTGCCTCTCTTGCTTGCGTCGTGTCCAAGATTCCTGATCTCGTCGCCGTTCCTCTCTCGCTGCCTCCGCCTGCTTCCATGACAGGGTCTTGTCCCCTGCTATTACCTACACCCAGGTCCATGATGTCCTCCACTCCTGGGCACGCTGCTTGGTCACTTGGTGGTGGGATCTTCTGGCAAGTCCATTGTCGGAATGAGACCAAAGTGCAGCGTGGAAAATGTACAGCTTTCTTTATTTTAGATGAACAACAAAAAACAACCAAAGATAAATGAATGTAACGTTCTGCAGGCTACACAGTAACTGAACATAGACAAGATCCCACAAACTTAGGTGGAAAACAAGCTGCCTAAGTATGATTCCCAATCAGAGACAATGAAAGACAAATGCCTCTGATTGGGAACCATACCCGACCAACAAAGAAATAGAAAACTAGAATGCCCACCCAAATCACACCCTGACCTAACCAAATAGAGAAATGAACAGGCTCTCTAAGGTCAGGGCGTAACATTATCAGTTTGAATATAAACTCAGTTCTGCTCTTCACCTCTAAATGTCATGCATTATCAATCAGCCATAATATTTCCTAATTATTTCCAATTATTGATTATCACTTTGTGTACTAAGTTACTCATAAAATACTCTCGACCCTGCATGCCCAGTCATGACTGACAGAGTCCTGCTAAAATCTAGCAGACCATGGTTCCTGCAATATCGGCATAATTCCCCAATAGTGTGTTTGAACAGTTATTCATTTCCTGCAGAATTAATTCACCTGTCAGGGTGAGAAAGTAGAGGTAATGGATGTGCCCCAAATGGCACCCTATCCCCCATATAGTGCACTTCTTTTGACCATGGCACCTGGGAGAATAGAGTACCACTGGGACACAGCCTATATGAGGTGTATTAGGACACAACCTATGTGAGGTGTATTGGGACACAGACTATATGAGGTGTATTGGGACAACCTATGTGAGGTGTATTGGGACAGAACCTATATGAGGTGTATTGGGACAACCTATGTGAGGTGTATTGGGACACAACATATATGAGGTGTATTGGGATACAACCTATGTGAGGTGTATTGGGACAACCTATGTGAGGTGTATTGGGACACAACATATATGAGGTGTATTGGGATACAACCTATGTGAGGTGTATTGGGACACAGACTATGTGAGGTGTATTGGGACAACCTATGTGAGGTGTATTGGGACACAACCTATGTGAGGTGTATTGGGACAACCTATGTGAGGTGTATTGGGACACAGCCTATGTGAGGTGTATTGGGACAACCTATTTGAGGTGTATTGGGACACATCCTATGTGAGGTGTATTAGGACACAACCTATGTGAGGTGTATTGGGACAACCTATGTGAGGTGTATTGGGACACAGCCTATGTGAGGTGTATTGGGACAGATCCTATGTGAGTTGTATTGGGACAACCTATGTGAGGTGTATTGGGACACAACATATATGAGGTGTATTGGGACACAACCTATATGAGGTGTATTGGAACACAGACTATATGAGGTGTATTGGGACACATCCTATGTGAGGTGTATTGGGACACAGCCTATGTGAGGTGTATTGGGACAGAACCTATATGAGGTGTATTGGGACAGATCCTATGTGAGGTGTATTAGGACACAACCTATGTGAGGTGTATTGGGACAACCTATGTGAGGTGTATTGGGACACATCCTATGTGAGGTGTATTAGGACACAACCTATGTGAGGTGTATTGGGACAACCTATGTGAGGTGTATTGGGACACAGCCGATGTGAGGTGTATTGGGACAGAACCTATGTGAGGTGTATTGGGACAACCTATGTGAGGTGTATTGGGACACAACATATATGAGGTGTATTGGGACACACCCTATATGAGGTGTATTGGAACACAGACTATATGAGGTGTATTGGGACACATCCTATGTGAGGTGTATTAGGACACAACCTATGTGAGGTGTATTGGGACACAGCCTATGTGAGGTGTATTAGGACACAGCCTATGTGAGGTGTATTAGGTTGTGTCCCAATACACCTCACATAGGCTGTGTCCCAATACACCTCACATAGGTTGTGTCCTATGTGAGGTGTATTGTGTAATTGATGATCAAGTTATACCTCTGCATCTAGCTTGACTGCCTTCACCGTCTTCAGGTTGGCTGAATGTTTCTGGCGGGAGAAAGTCATTTGAATAAAACGAAATAAGAAATATCCACCAGTCATAACATTGTATATTCTGATACTCACCCCTGGTCTGGGAAGCGACATGTAGGCTCTCTTATCACCTGTAATTAATCAGAAAGAAAGAAAGTATTTTGAGGAAATACATTTTTTTAAGTCATATTTTGGGCATTGGTCACAAGGTAAGTTTGGAAAGAATCATTTTCCAGTGAAAGTATTGTGTACCTTTTGAAATGACCCACGCCAACCCATGAAAGGATACTAAAAGGGAGGGATTCAGTTGATTATCCCTAACACATCCTCTATTATACTACAGTTGATTATCCCTAACACATCCTCTATTATACTACAGTTGATTATCCCTAACACATCCTCTATCATACTACAGTTGATTATCCCTAACACATCCTCTATCATACTACAGTTGATTATCCCTAACACATCCTCTATCATACTACAGTTGATTATCCCTAACACATCCTCTATCATACTACAGTTGATTATCCCTAACACATCCTCTATTATACTACAGTTGATTATCCCTAACACATCCTCTATCATACTACAGTTGATTATCCCTAACACATCCTCTATCATACTACAATTGATTATCCCTAACACATCCTCTATCATACTACAGTTGATTATCCCTAACACATCCTCTATCATACTACAGTTGATTATCTCTAACACATCCTCTATCATACTACAATTGATTATCCCTAACACATCCTCTATCATACTACAGTTGATTATCCCTAACACATCCTCTATTATACTACAGTTGATTATCCCTAACACATCCTCTATCATACTACAGTTGATTATCCCTAACACATCCTCTATTATACTACAGTTGATTATCCCTAACACATCCTCTATCATACTACAGTTGATTATCCCTAACACATCCTCTATTATACTACAGTTGATTATCCCTAACACATCCTCTATCATACTACAGTTGATTATCTCTAACACATCCTCTATCATACTACAGTTGATTATCCCTAACACATCCTCTATTATACTACAGTTGATTATCCCTAACACATCCTCTATCATACTACAGTTGATTATCTCTAACACATCCTCTATCATACTACAGTTGATTATCCCTAACACATCCTCTATCAGACTTCAAATGGAGTGCAACCAATTAACTCACCAATCAAGTTTGGAATAAAGGGACATTTCAGTAGAATTTCCAGTGGTGGTGAGGGTGTGATAAACATCACTAACATGTTCAAGGAGCATTACTTCACATAAAAGTACAGGCAGCTTTTTGGAGGGCCTGTCTGTTTCGCTTGAGTAACACACCCCCTCCACAAGCGTGAGCACACACACAAACAGAAAGGTAGACACACACACATACACAGGTAAACACACACACATACCAGCTTTACCAGAGGAAAAATAGCACTTTTACTATGTTAGAGCCACGACTCGAGGGCACAGTGTGAACTTCATCGTTAAACTTCCACCAGGGAGGGAGATTTATCCCTATTCCTCCCCTATTCAATTGGTTTAGTAGGGGGACGTCGTCTCTCTCGCTGCTTGTCATTGGGATCGTAGCCCATAAATACTGGCACCGTGACACGCCACAGAGGTTACGGATGACAGGACTCACGCTGCATGCTGGGAGAGAGCTCTGAGAAACGTCTGGCATCACCACGCTGGGACACACACTGACTATCAGGCCTGTAACAGAACGGTTTGCATCTCCAACTCAATGAGAGGTATCCTGCTGATGGTGCTTTAATCTGACATCCCCTCCCTGATAGAGCTTGTGTCAGATAATACAAACAACTACGGTTATAGAGATTTAACTGTCTATGAATAGGATCAATACATTTGACTACCAAAGCTCAGTGAGAGACAGAGTAAAAACAACCACGGCTTGTGGTGAGCTGTCCTACGACAACCCTCTCCTGCGACTGCCCATAACACACACCCATCCCTCTCCCCCTCTCCTACCACTGGCAGCCCCACCTCGGCGGCCCTCGAACACGTCGTTGATCTCCCTTAGCAGCACTGCCATGTCACAGAGCTGGGACTCCCAGGCCTCACAGAACACATCCAGGTTCTCCTTGGCAATCTTACTGGATGGGTGCAGGGCCAGCGTCTGGGCTGCAGAGATGATCTGACAGGAGAGAGGAAGGGGGGAGAGAGAGAGGGAGGGAGGGAGTGAGCAGATGGAGTAGCTATGTTTTACACTGTATTGGACTGTGAAAGTGTTTTGATAAGGTGCACTAAGTTCTACCTTAAGTCAGGGGATCCCAAACTTTTTGACCCCCGACCCCATTTTGATATCACATTTGTTTCATGACCACACCATGTAACAAAAATGATGTAATCATTTTTTATTTGACAGCCTATTACAAATGAGTCTGACAGTACTTTTTACAATATTTCAAAAGTACTGGTTTGAAGTGATTGAAATGCATCAGAAAGCTATTGGGAAGTTCAGAATGTTCTCAGCTAATAATTATGTATGATCTTTTCCTCCCAGTCTGACTTAGTGCCTGGTATTGTCCACTCATGCATGTTCCTGAGAGTCTTTCAGTGATGGGGTCATAATATTTTATAGCTTAAACCGTTCAAACGACTGAGCCACATCTGTAGGAGGAAAACAGTTTCATTATTTTATATTTTTGCTTCAAAATTTTATTTCACCATTTCTCTCGGACCCCATTTTCAAAATCAGGCAACCACACATGGGAAACGTTACCTTAAGTGGAGCTATTACTATGTTACTCACAGCAGTACCTATCCAGACCAGTTGACTCTTTGAGGCAAGACCAAGAAAAGGAGAGGGTGATTTGAATGGAAACAGGCCTCAGTCTCGTACAATGTTGAACTACTATGAGACAGCAGAGACACCGGAGTTACACCAAATCATTACCTTTCAGTGTGGGGGTGGATTTGTTCCATTTCACACAATCTTCAGTGGGCAGGGCATCAGTTTTGTTCCCCACTTTTCTAATTATGTTTGGTCTTCCAGGCCATCGGGAAGGTCTTTATCTGCTGCTGGGGGTATAGTGTGAAATGTGATGATCCTCCCACAGTAACGTCAGACGCTGCATGACCCCGCAGTAATGACTGAGCTCATAAGCTCAAAGGTCAACCAATCAATAAGGTCACAGAGAGGGAGCCACTGCCCAGCAGGGAGGGATGATACTGGTATGTGTGTGTGTGTGTGTGTGTGTGTGTGTGTGTGTGTGTGTGTGTGTGTGTGTCTGTGCGTCTGTGCGTGTCTTTCAATGATAATAAAGGGACTCCTGCGGGTAATTGCCAATTAAATGCAGCACACTGGGGGTGATGCACTCTGACTTGTGTGCATGTGGTTGTCTGAGTTATTTCCCATGTATCAGATGAAGTCTTCTTAATGTATTTTTCTGCAATGGTTGGCTGTGTTTAATGTATGGTGTTGAAGCTATAAGGGATCTAGATGACAGGGGATGTGCTGAAAAACTGAACCTTGATAATGGAGAGGTTATACAGATTATCAAGTTTCTGTCGCAACATGGACTGTATCAGACATGATCAGGACTATGCCATCTCATGTGTCTTGTTTTGGCCCTTCAGGGGCCCATTCCCAGTGTGAGTGTGATGCGTATGTGTGAGTGTGCGTTACCTGTCAGTGTGTGTCTTACCTGTCAGTGTGTGTGTTACCTGTCAGTGTGTGTGTTACCTGTCAGTGTGTGTGTTTTACCAGTCAGTGTGTGTGTTTTACCTGTCAGTGTGTGTGTTTTACCTGTCAGTGTGTGTGTTACCTGCCAGTGTGTGTGTGTTAACTGTCAGTGTGTGTGTGTTACCTGTCAGTGTGTGTGTGTGTTACGTGTCAGTGTGTGTGTTACCTGTCAGTGTGTGTGTTACCTGTCAGTGTGTGTGTTACCTGTCAGTGTGTGTGTGTGTTACCTGTCAGTGTGTGTGTTACCTGTCAGTGTGTGTGTGTTACCTGTCAGTGTGTGTGTGTTACCTGTCAGTGTGTGCATTACCTGTCAGTGTGTGTTTGACCTGTCAGGTGTGTTTGACCTGTGTGTTTTACCTGTCAGTGTGTGTGTGTGTTTTACCTGTCAGTGTGTGTGTGTGTTTTACCTGTCAGTGTGTGTGTTTTACCTGTCAGTGTGTGTGTTTTACCTGTCAGTATGGGTGTGTTTTACCTCTCAGTGTGTGTGTTACCTGTCAGTGTGTGTGTTACCTCTCAGTGTGTGTTTTACCTGTCAGTGTGTGTGTTACCTGTCAGTGTGTGTATGTTTTACCTGTCAGTGTGTGTGTTTTACCTGTCAGTGTGTGTGTTACCTGTCAGTGTGTGTTTTACCTGCCAATGTGTGTGTTTTACCTGCCAATGTGCCAATGTGTGTGTTTTACCTGTCAGTGTGTGTGTTTTACCTGTCAGTATGGGTGTGTTTTACCTGTCAGTGTGTGTGTTTTACCTGTCAGTGTGTGTGTGTTTTACCTTTCAGTGTGCGTGTTTTACCTGTCAGTGTGTGTGTTTTACCTGTCAGTGTGTATGTGTGTGTGTGTGTGTTACATGTCAGTGTGCGTGTGTGTGTGTGTTACCTGTCAGTGTGTGTGTTTTACCTGTCAGTGTGTGTGTTACCTGTCAGTGTGTGTTACCTGGGGGCCGATGACGTGGAAGGTCTCCTCAGCATGTATACAGGTGATCTCCAGAGGCTCTGTCCCCGAGACGTGACACAGCAGACGACAAGTCTGGAACAGGACAAAGAACATTGACGTCTAACATCCATATGATTGGATATGAGCAGTGTGTGTGTTACATGTTGATGCCAACAACAGATCAAGATACTTATCCAAATGTTTCAATTGATAAAATACATACAGGCTTCCAAAGCCAGTATCCCACATCATACATGTCCATATACCTCCGATATAGAGATGGATATGAGGTTGGATTGCTGTGGATTGAATTGAATACTTTATTGTGCTTCAATGGTGACTTGATCAAGGAGACTCAACAGACTTAAGTCAACCTCCCCAGTCCAGTGAGCTTCTCTCACCTCCACCAGCTGTTCTTTCTGCTCGCCGAGCGTCCGGGCGTACTCTGCCACAGCCTCCAGGTTGCCCTCGCCCCCCGAGGCCTTCAGGGCCCGCAGAGGCAGGTGTTCCGCGTGCAGCTTCAGCAGGTCCGCCGCCCGCCCCACCGCCACCTTATGAAGCTGGACGGAAGGGAGAAGGGAAAAGAGGGGGTGAATATGTGTATGTTTTGTATCTTTTCTATGCCTGGCTGCACAATGGTAGCAGAAAGAGAAAACAAGAGTAAGCCAGAAGGAGGACACGGCAGAGAGAGAAAGAGCAAGTCAGAGAGAGAAAGAGCAAGGCAGAGAGAGAAAGAGCAAGTCAGAGAGAGAAAGAGCAAGTCAGAGAGAGAAAGAGCAAGGCATAGAGAGAAAGAGCAAGTCAGAGAGATAAAGAGCAAGGCAGAGAGAGAAAGAGCAAGTCAGAGAGAGAAAGAGCAAGTCAGAGAGAGAAAGAGCAAGTCAGAGAGAGAAAGAGCAAGTCAGAGAGATAAAGAGCAAGTCAGAGAGAGAAAGAGCAAGGCAGAGAGAGAAAGAGCAAGTCAGAGAGAGAAAGAGCAAGTCAGAGAGAGAAAGAGCAAGTCAGAGAGAGAAAGAGCAAGTCAGAGAGAGAAAGAGCAAGTCAGAGAGAGAAAGAGCAAGTCAGAGAGATAAAGAGCAAGGCAGAGAGAGAAAGAGCAAGTCAGAGAGAGAAAGAGCAAGTCAGAGAGAGAAAGAGCAAGTCAGAGAGAGAAAGAGCAAGGCAGAGAGAGAGAGAGAAAGAGCAAGGCAGAGAGAGAAAGAGCAAGGCAGAGAGAGAAAGAGCAAGTCAGAGAGAGAGAGAGAAAGAGCAAGTCAGAAAGAGAGAGAGAAAGAGCAAGTCAGAGAGAGAGAAAGAGCAAGGCAGAGAGAGAAAGAGCAAGTCAGAGAGAGAGAGAGAAAGAGCAAGTCAGAGAGAGAAAGAGCAAGTCAGAGAGAGAAAGAGCAAGGCAGAGAGAGAAAGAGCAAGTCAGAGAGAGAAAGAGCAAGTCAGAGAGAGAAAGAGCAAGTCAGAGAGAGAAAAGAGCAAGGCAGAGAGAGAAAGAGAAAGTCGGAGAGAGAAAGAGCAAGTCAGAGAGAGAAAGAGCAAGTCAGAGAGAGAAAGAGCAAGGCAGAGAGAGAGAGAAAGAGCAAGGCAGAGAGAGAAAGAGCAAGTCAGAGAGAGAGAGAGAAAGAGCAAGTCAGAGAGAGAAAGAGCAAGGCAGAGAGAGAAAGAGCAAGGCAGAGAGAGAAAGAGCAAGGCAGAGAGAGAAAGAGCAAGGCATAGAGAGAGAGAGAAAGAGCAAGTCAGAAAGAGAGAGAGAAAGAGCAAGTCAGAGAGAGAGAAAGAGCAAGGCAGAGAGAGAAAGAGCAAGTCAGAGAGAGAGAGAGAAAGAGCAAGTCAGAGAGAGAAAGAGCAAGTCAGAGAGAGAAAGAGCAAGTCAGAGAGAGAAAGAGCAAGGCAGAGAGAGAAAGAGCAAGGCAGAGAGAGAAAGAGCAAGTCAGAGAGAGAAAGAGCAAGTCAGAGAGAGAAAGAGCAAGTCAGAGAGAGATAAAGAGCAAGGCAGAGAGAGAAAGAGCAAGTCAGAGAGAGAAAGAGCAAGTCAGAGAGAGAAAGAGCAAGTCAGAGAGAGAAAGAGCAAGTCAGAGAGAGAAAGAGCAAGTCAGAGAGATAAAGAGCAAGGCAGAGAGAGAAAGAGCAAGTCAGAGAGAGAAAGAGCAAGTCAGAGAGAGAAAGAGCAAGTCAGAGAGAGAAAGAGCAAGGCAGAGAGAGAGAGAGAAAGAGCAAGGCAGAGAGAGAAAGAGCAAGTCAGAGAGAGAGAGAGAAAGAGCAAGTCAGAGAGAGAAAGAGCAAGTCAGAGAGAGAAAGAGCAAGTCAGAGAGAGAAAGAGCAAGGCAGAGAGAGAAAGAGCAAGGCATAGAGAGAAAGAGCAAGTCAGAGAGATAAAGAGCAAGGCAGAGAGAGAAAGAGCAAGTCAGAGAGAGAAAGAGCAAGTCAGAGAGAGAAAGAGCAAGTCAGAGAGAAAGAGCAAGTCAGAGAGAGAAAGAGCAAGTCAGAGAGAGAAAGAGCAAGTCAGAGAGAGAAAGAGCAAGGCAGAGAGAGAAAGAGCAAGTCAGAGAGAGAAAGAGCAAGTCAGAGAGAGAAAGAGCAAGTCAGAGAGAGAAAGAGCAAGTCAGAGAGAGAAAGAGCAAGTCAGAGAGAGAAAGAGCAAGTCAGAGAGATAAAGAGCAAGGCAGAGAGAGAAAGAGCAAGTCAGAGAGAGAAAGAGCAAGTCAGAGAGAGAAAGAGCAAGTCAGAGAGAGAAAGAGCAAGTCAGAGAGAGAAAGAGCAAGGCAGAGAAAGAGAGAGAGAAAGAGCAAGTCAGAGAGAGAGAAGAGCAAGAGCAAGCAGAGAGAGAAAGAGCAAGTCAGAGAGAGAGAGAAAGAGCAAGTCAGAAAGAGAGAGAGAAAGAGCAAGTCAGAGAGAGAAAGAGCAAGGCAGAGAGAAAAGAGCAAGTCAGAGAGAGAGAGCAAGTCAGAAAGAGCAAGTCAGAGAGAGAAAGAGCAAGTCAGAGAGAGAAAGAGCAAGTCAGAGAGAGAAAGAGCAAGGCAGAGAGAGAAAGAGCAAAGCAGAGAGAGAAAGAGCAAGTCAGAGAGAGAAAGAGCAAGTCAGAGAGAGAAAGAGCAAGTCAGAGAGAGAGAGAGAAAGAGCAAGGCAGAGAGAGAAAGAGCAAGTCAGAGAGAGAGAGAGAAAGAGCAAGTCAGAGAGAGAAAGAGCAAGAGCAAGTCAGAGAGAGAGAGAAAGAGCAAGGCAGAGAGAGAAAGAGCAAGCAAGTCAGAGAGAGAAAGAGCAAGGCAGAGAGAGAAAGAGCAAGGCAGAGAGAGAAAGAGCAAGTCAGAGAGAGAAAGAGCAGAGATCAGAGAGAGAAAAGAGAAGTCAGAGAAAAAGAGCAAGCAGAGAGAAAGAGCAAGTCAGAGAGAGAGAGAGAAAGAGCAAGTCAGAGAGAGAAAGAGCAAGGCAGAGAGAGAAAGAGCAAGTCAGAAAGAGCAAGCAGAGAGAAAGAGCAAGGCAGAGAGAGAAAGAGAGAGAGAGAGAAAAGCAAGCAAGGCAGAGAGAGAAAGAGCAAGGCAGAGAGAGAAAGAGCAAGTCAGAGAGAGAAAGAGCAAGTCAGAGAGAGAAAGAGCAAGTCAGAGAGAGAAAGAGCAAGTCAGAGAGAGAAAGAGCAAGGCAGAGAGAGGCAGAGAGAGAAAGAGCAAGGCAGAGAGAGAAAGAGCAAGTCAGAGAGAGAAAGAGCAAGTCAGAGAGAGAAAGAGCAAGTCAGAGAGAGAAAGAGCAAGGCAGAGAGAGAGAGAGAAAGAGCAAGGCAGAGAGAGAAAAGCAAGCAGAGAGAGAAAGAGCAAGAGAGAAGAAAGCAAGTCAGAGAGAGAGAGAGAGAGAGAAAGAGCAAGTCAGAAAGAGAGAGAGAAAGAGCAAGTCAGAGAGAGAGAAAGAGCAAGGCAGAGAGAGAAAGAGAAAGAGCAAGTCAGAGAAAGAGAGAGAAAGAGCAAGTCAGAGAGAGAAAGAGCAAGTCAGAGAGAGAAAGAGCAAGTCAGAGAGAGAAAGAGCAAGGCAGAGAGAGAAAGAGCAAGTCAGAGAGAGAAAGAGCAAGTCAGAGAGAGAAAGAGCAAGTCAGAGAGAGAAAGAGCAAGTCAGAGAGAGAGAAAGAGCAAGGCAGAGAGAGTAAGAGCAAGTCAGAGAGAGAGAGAGAAAGAGCAAGTCAGAGAGAGAGAGAAAGAGCAAGCAGAGAGAGAGAGAAAGAGCAAGGCAGAGAGAGAAAGAGCAAGTCAGAGAGAGAGAAAGAGCAAGGCAGAGAGAGAAAGAGCAAGGCAGAGAGAGAAAGAGCAAGTCAGAGATAGAGAGAGAAAGAGCAAGGCAGAGAGAAAGAGCAAGTCAGAGAGAGAGAGAGAAAGAGCAAGTCAGAGAGAGAAAGAGCAAGCAGAGAGAGAGAGAAAGAGCAAGTCAGAGAGAGAGAGAGAGAAAGAGCAAGGCAAGTCAGAGAGAGAGAGAGAGAGAAAGAGCAAGGCAGAGAGAGAAAGAGCAAGGCAGAGAGAGAGAGAGAAAGAGCAAGTCAGAGAGAGAAAGAGCAAGTCAGAGAGAGAAAGAGCAAGTCAGAGAGAGAAAGAGCAAGGCAGAGAGACAAAGAGCAAGTTAGCAGAGAGAGAGAGGCAGAGAGAGAAAGAGCAAAGAGAGAGAGAGAGAGAGAGAGAGAGAGAGAAAGAGCAAGTCAGAGAGAGAGAGAGAGAAAGAGCAAGGCAGAGAGATAAAGAGCAAGGCAGAGAGAGAAAGAGCAAGTCAGAGAGAGAAAGAGCAAGTTAGAGAGAGAAAGAGCAAGTCAGAGAGAGAAAAGAGCAAGGCAGAGAGAGAAAGAGAGAAAAAGCAAGAGAGAAAGAGCAAGTCAGAGAGATAAAGAGCAAGGCAGAGAGAGAAAGAGCAAGTCAGAGAGAGAGAGAGAGAGAGAAAGAGCAAGTCAGAGAGAGAAAGAGCAAGTCAGAGAGAGAAAGAGCAAGTCAGAGAGAGAAAGAGCAAGTCAGAGAGAAAGAGCAAGTCAGAGAGAAAGAGCAAGGCAGAGAGAGAGAGAGAAAGAGCAAGTCAGAGAGAGAAAGAGCAAGGCAGAGAGAGAGAAAGAGCAAGTCAGAGAGAGAGAGAGAAAGAGCAAGGCAGAGAGAGAAAGAAAGAGCAAGAGCAGAGAGAGAAAGAGCAAGTCAGAGAGAGAAAGAGCAAGTCAAGTCAGAGAGAGAAAGAGCAAGTCAGAGAGAGAAAGAGCAAGAGAGAGAAAGAGCAAGTCAGAGAGAGAAAGAGCAAGTCAGAGAGACAAAGAGCAAGTTCAGAGAGAGAGAGAGAGAGAGAGAAAGAGAAAGAGAGAGAGAGAGAGAGAGAGAGAGAGAGAGAAAGAGCAAGTCAGAGAGAGAGAGAGAAAGAGCAAGGCAGAGAGATAAAGAGCAAGGCAGAGAGAGAAAGAGCAAATCAGAGAGAGAAAGAGCAAGTTAGAGAGAGAAAGAGCAAGTCAGAGAGAGAAAGAGCAAGGCAGAGAGAGAAAGAGAGAAAGAGCAAGGCAGAGAGATAAAGAGCAAGGCAGAGAGAGAAAGAGCAAGTCAGAAAGAGAGAGAGAGAGAAAGAGCAAGTCAGAGCAAGAGAGAGAGAGAGAAAGAGCAAGGCAGAGAGATAAAGAGCAAGGCAGAGAGAGAAAGAGCAAGTCAGAGAGAGAAAGAGCAAGTTAGAGAGAGAGAGAGAGAGAAAGAGCAAGGCAGAGAGAGAGAGAAAGAGCAAGGCAGAGAGAGAAAGAGCAAGGCAGAGAGAGAGAGAGAAAGAGCAAGTCAGAGAGAGAAAGAGTCAAGTCAGAGAGAGAAAGAGCAAGTTAGAGAGAGAGAGAAAGAGAGAGAGAGAGAGAAAGAGCAAGTCAGAGAGAGAGAGAGAAAGAGCAAGTCAGAGAGAGAGAGAGAAAGAGCAAGGCAGAGAGAGAAAGAGCAAGTCAGAGAGAGAGAGAGAAAGAGCAAGTCAGAGAGAGAAAGAGCAAGTTAGAGAGAGAAAGAGCAAGGCAGAGAGAGAAAGAGCAAGTTAGAGAGAGAAAGAGCAAGGCAGAGAGAAAAAGAGCAAGTCAGAGAGAGAGAAAGAGAAAGGTAGAGAGAGAGAGAGCAAGTCAGAGAGAGAAAGAGCAAGGCAGGGAGAGAAAGAGCAAGGCAGGGAGAGAGAGACAAAGAGCAAGGCAGAGAGAGTAGAGAGAGCAAGTCAGAGAGAGAAAGAGCAAGTCAGAGAGAGAATGGACAAGGCAGAGAGAGAAAGAACAAGGCAGAGAGAGAAAGAGCAAGACAGAGAGAGAATGGACAAGGCAGAGAGAGAAAGAACAAGGCAGAGAGAGAGAAAGAGTGAAAGGAATAGGGAGAGTGGCAGTGTACACTAGAGGATAAAGACAGAACAGAGAGAGAAACAGAGAGAGTGATGTGGGCATATCAAAGATAAAAAAGAGCAAGAGATACAGACAAACTGTGATGGAGTACAGAAAATTTCTGCTCTAGGACTGAACCCCTTGGCATGCCAAACAGTGAAGCATTCTGGGTAGGAGCATAGGGTTACGGGACTCACCTCTCTGCGGAGTTCGTAGACACTTTGGCAGGTCTTCAGTATAGACAGCTCCATCTCCTCCGTGGCCTCTTTAGCATTTAGAGACTGCTTCTTGAAAGAAAGATAAAGACAAAAAGAAAGAAAGGAGGGAGTGGGAAAAGATAAGAGTTGTCACATAAATCATGGACTGCTGCCTTGGACGTGTCCTGTCTCTGCAGAGGAAGGAGAAGTCAGTTTCTGACCCACACCAGATCACACAAACCTGTTCAGTCCCTATCAGAGAGACAGAGAGGGGAGAGAGAGAGAGAGAGAGATCGCTCGATTGCCTTGGCAATGTTAACATATGTTTCCTATGCCAATAAAGCCCCTTGAATTGAATTAAGATCCCTTCTGCTTCACCAATAGCATGTAAAACATAATCGTTTCAGACACAGGTTCTCAGGCCAAGGAGGCAGGTGGGCAGTACCAACCTTGCACAGACAGGATTAAAGCAGGGTGTCAAAACACTGTCAAACAAGCAGGAGGGATCAGATGATTTGTATTTGACCCACTCACCACACCCCCTCATATCACTCTCTCGGTTTCCACTTAAATGAGTGGAGTAACACCTTCTCACACCCTCTCTGTTTCTACTGAATTGAGTGGAGAAACACAAACAGACCCTGGGATCCAGCTAGTGACGCACGTTGTGGAAATGTGTCTCACCAGGGAACCAATCCTTCAACGTGTTGTAGCTCTGATTCCATTCAATCTGTCAGAGGAACTGTGGCCTCTACTTTCACATCGTTATACCAGCTTAAACCAAAAACACATTGTATAAAACCTCCAAGTTTCGGTATCCAAGGAGAATCTTTTGAGCGAGGTGTCAAGAGAGAGACAGAGAACACAATGTGTCCGTGTTATCAGTGGAGTCAAGTGGATATCTATTCATACAACGAGGCTGACTTCAAGTTAGATCTTACTCCTATATACTGCAACACCAGTGTTACACTAGTGTATACACCCTTATGTTACACTTGTGCATACACCCTTATGTTACACTATTGCATACACCCTTATGTTACACTAGTGTATACATCTGTATGTTACACTAGTGCATACACCCTTATGTTACACTAGTGCATACACCCTTATTATATACTAGTGAATACACCCATATGTTACACTAGTGCATACACCCTTATGTTACACTAGTGTATACACCCTTATGTTACACTAGTGTATACACCCGTATGTTACACTAGTGTATACACCCTTATGTTACACTAGTGCATACACCCTTATGTTACACTAGCGTATACACCCTTATGTTACACTAGTGAATACACCCTTGTGTTACACTAGTGAATACACCCTTATGTTACACTAGTGTATACACCCTTATGTTACACTAGTGTATACACCCTTATGTTACACTAGTGTATACACTCTTATGTTACACTAGTGAATACACCCTTATGTTACACTAGTGTATACACCCTTATGTTACACTAGTGTATACCCCCTTATGTTACACTAGTGAATACACCCTTATGTTACACTAGTGTATACACCCTTATGTTACACTAGTGTATACACCCTTATGTTATATTAGGGACATTGTGTTTCCAAAGCTGGGGCTGACAGTGAAGACCTGTGAAGAGCAGAATCAACAACCTCTGCATAATCAAAACAGTTGCTTTGTGAGGTGTAACAGTTCACAGTTATCCACTGTTATGTAAATGCAAGCTGAAAAGTACCAGGGGCCTGGCTTTGGCCCCAAGTGAGAGCAGGTCTGCCAGAGACACGGGTACCGGCCCGCGTAGATGGAAACAGACAAGTCTCAGCCTTTTGGGTAAAACACTAGGGTAAATCCTGTATGGAAACACAAACATACTGAAAGAAGGAAAATAGTCCTGCATAGTAGCATGCAGGAGGGTAGTGTGAAAAGGCTGGATATTCTATACTTCTCCTCCACATTATCTGTAAACCTATCAACAGTACACAAGGTCATGCAACTACACTCCTGCAGTGTGATCCATTTGTCACCCAGAGAATCACTTGACAGCTCAAGGACATTCACTGACAATATAGAAAGGAGATACAGAGAGAAGGTGAATGTGTGTGTTCCAGGTCTCTCTTGAAAAACAGATTTTTATCTCAACGAGACTAACCTGGTTAAATAAAGGTTGAATAAAATGTGCGTGAAAAGGAAAAGAAGTCTGTGGGTATTTGCACGTGTAAATGTGCATATGCATGTGTTAAATCATAACATACTGTATGTGTGCTCTTAACCATGTAGAAGTATGAGTACATATCTATCACATATCTGTGTGAGTACTTGTATACGTGTTTGTGTGTCCCTGTGTGTCTCTGTGCTTGTGTGTATGCATGTGAGTGTTTATATGTGCATGTATGCCCTGTGAACGGCCACATACTGCCTCCATCCAGGCTGTGATGAGCTGGTCAGTGTCCTGGCGGGCGAGCTGGCAGAGCTGCAGGATGCCCTCTCGGTGCTCGTGGCTGGTGTAGGCCGAGTCAGTGAAGTCCTCCGTCCTCTCCACCACCGCCTCTAGCTGGCCAGACAGAGCCTGGTGGGGCAGCAAGTACAGACCCTCACGCAGACCTTCCACGTTTGACTGGGATCACAGACAGAGACACAGACATACACACAGAGAAAAACACAGAGACAGAGACACAGACAGAGACATAGAGACAGAGACATAGAGACAGAGACACAGACAGAGAGATGGAGAGAGACACAGAGACATAGACAGAGACACAGACAGAGAGATAGAGAGAGACACAGAGAGGGACACAGACAGAGACACAGACATAGAAACACAGAGACAGAGACAATAGTGAATACAAAAACTATTTGTCATGCCAAAAATTGAATTGACACAGGCAGAGACAGAGACACAGGCAGAGACAGAGAAGATCATTAGAAAGCTCTATGATCTCTGTTGCAGTCTATTATCCAATTCAAAGCTAGGATAATTGACTTATTCTAAAGAACTCGCACAGAACTCCTAGCATACTTCATCTTTGTATGTAGAGGCCTAAAGCGGCATACTGTATTAACACAGTCAGGTACAGTGTTATAACACATTGTTGCGTGGTACTTAGAAACGTGTTGCCCCCCACAAACTGGCACAAAAAACAACAACATATGGAAGGAGCCCCCAGGCTCGGTCCTCCCCTGTCGTCCCACCTTGAAGTCCTTGATGCCGGTGTAAATGCTGAGGGGAAGGACCTTAGTCTCCCCGCAGGGCCGAGCGTCCGTCACGATCTCCATGACCTGCTCCAGGGCGAAACGCATGCGGTGAAACACGGCGTCTTTGTTGATGCGTGCCGACTCGCAGTCAGGGTGTCTGAGACACGTCTGCAGGGAGGAGAGAGATGTGGTTTTATAAGTATCTGGCACATGATTTGAAAACCAAGCAGCAGATGAAGAAACAGTCCATGTTTGAAATCAATTGTAGTAATACAGTCCCTCTACCTCATATATACAGTTGAAGTCGGAAGTTTACATACACTTAGGTTGGAGTCATTAAAACTTCAAATCAAATCAAATCAAATTTTATTTGTCACATACACATGGTTAGCAGATGTTAATGCGAGTGTAGCGAAATGCTTGTGCTTCTAGTTCCGACAATGCAGTAATAATGAGCAAGTAATCTAACTAACAATTCCAAAAAAACTACTGTCTTATACACAGTGTAAGGGGATAAAGAATATGTACATAAGGATATATGAATGAGTGATGGTACAGAGCAGCATAGGCAAGATACAGTAGATGATATCGAGTACAGTATATACATATGAGATAAGTATGTAAACCAAGTGGCATAGTTAAAGTGGCTAGTGATACATGTATTACATAAGGATGCAGTCGATGATATAGAGTACAGTATCAACGTATGCATATGAGATGAACAATGTAGACAATGTGAACTTGTTTAGACTATAGTTTTGGCAAGTTGGTTAGGACATCTACTTTGTGCATGACGCAAGTAATTTTTCCAACAATTGTTTACAGACAGCTTGGAAAATTCCAGAAAATGGTGTCATGCCTTTAGAAGCTTCGGATAGGCTAATTGACATCATTTGAGTCAATTGGAGGTGCACCTGTGGATGTATTTCAAGGCCTACCTTCAAACTCAGTGCCTCTTTGCTTGACATCAAAAGAAATCCGTCAAGACCTCAGAAAAAAAAATTGTAGACCTCCACAAGAATGGTTCATCCTTGGGAGCAATTTCCAAATGCCTGAAGGTACCACGTTCATCTGTACAAACAATAGCACGCAAGTACAAACACCATGGGACCACACAGCCGTCATACCGCTCAGAAAGGAGATGGAACGCACTTTGGTGCGAAAAGTGCAAATCAATCTTAGAACAACAGCAAAGGACCTTGCGAAGATGCTGGAGGAAACAGGTACAAAAGTATCTATATCCACAGTAAAACGAGTCCTACATCGACATAACCTGAAAGGCCGCTCAGCATGGAAGAAGCCACTGCTCCAAAACCGCCATAAAAAAGCCAGACTACGGTTTGCAACTGCACATGGGGACAAAGATCGTACTTTTTGGAGAAAGGTCCTCTGGTCTGATAAAACAAAAATAGGACTGTTTGGCCATAATGACCATCATTATGTTTGGAGGAAAAAGGGGGATGCTTGCAAGCCGAAGAACACCATCCCAACCGTGAAGCAAGGGGGTGGCAGCATCATATTATGGGGGTGCTTGCTGCAGGAGGGACTGGTGCACTTCACAAAATAGATGGCATCATGAGGCAGGAAAATTATGTGGATATATTGAAGCAACATCTCAAGACATCAGTCAGGAAATTAAAGCTTGGTCGCAAATGGGTCTTCCAAATGGACAATGACCCCAAGCATACTTCCAAAGTTGTGGCAAAATGGCTTAAGGACAACAAAGTCAAGGTATTGGAGTGGCCATCACAAAGCCCTGACCTCAATCCTATAGAACATTTGTGGGCAGAACTGAAAAAGTGTGTGCGAGCAAGGAGGCCTACAAACCTGACTCAGTTACACCAGCTCTGTCAGGAGGAATGGGCCAAAATTCACCCAAATTATTGTAGGAAGCTTGTGGAAGGCTACCCGAAATGTTTGACCCAAGTTAAACAACTTAAAGGCCATGCTACCAAATACTAATTGAGTGTATATAAACTTCTGACCCACTGGGAATGTGATGAAAGAAATAAAAGCTGAAAAACAGAGTTTAAATGTATTGGCTAAAGTGTATGTAAACGTCTGACTTCAAATGTATATTTAACACAAAAACGATGTTTTAGGTGAGAAGTTAGACTGGTTTGATTCCAAAAAAGAATGAAAATTCACATGACCACCATAAGGCCTAATTTCACCCATGAAGTACTAAGGTTTTCCAGCTCACAGCTTTGACCTACTACATTAGCAGTAGTGGTAGGATGTACATACCTTGGACGCAGTGAGCAGCATCATGGTGCATTTCTCCAGCACTGCTCTGGCTGCTGCCATCCTGGCCTTCTTATTCTCATCCTTCAGGTCCTAAATGACAGAGACCAACACTGGACAGTTAAGCTGTGTTCACATTGACAGTTTGAAGTCACTCAAATCCTATTTATTTGCATATCTGATTTGAATCTGTTCTTTTTCCTGCAGCCTGAACAGACAAAAAGCAGATGGAATCTAATATTTCAAGACACATTTCAAACCACCTTCATAGGTTTGAAGTCAGATACAAATCTGATTCCTGCCCATGTGACTTGTGTCTGAAAGGTCAAATGTGATGTTTTTGTCCTCAAGTGGTTCTTTGGAATATCTTGTTGCTTGCTAGCTACTCTGTTAACAGTTTGACAAGAACATGTGGCAGCTAACGAGCTTGTTAATTGTTTACAAAAAACTGAGTGAATGTGACAGAAAGCTAAACAGCTACCTAGCTAGCTAGTTGACTGCTGTTGCTAGCCAAAAATGATTCATTTTGAAAGTTTGATCATCTTATCCTTTGAGGCTTTAACCTCTCTTGGGTAGGGGGAAGTATTTTCACCTCCGGATGAAAAGCATGCCCAAAGTAAACTGCCTGTTACTCAGGCCCAGAAGCTAGGATATGCATATAAGTGATAGATGTGGATAGACAACCCTCTAAAGTTTCTGTTAAAATAATGTCTGTGAGTATAACAGAACTGATATGGCAGGCGAAACCCCGAGGACAAACCATCCAGGGAAACGCAAAATTAAGGTCATAGGATTTTTCAATGGTTTTCTATGGAATACCCTTATTAATAGGAACCTGGTTGCAGTTCCTATGGCTTCCACTAGATGTCAACAGTCTTTAGAAATGGTTCGATGTTTTTCTTTTGAGAAATGAAGAAGTAGTGCTATTCATTGTAAGCGTCACTCCATATGGACTCTACTGTTTTGGTGCGAGTGAACTGGAGCGCGCTTCACATTGTTTTTATCTGGTATTAGAAACAGTTTATTCCGTCTTAAATTTGATCGATTATTTACGTGTTAGTGAATGTTGGATTAGGTTGGATTAGGAACGTTGTTTGAAATGTTTGGACCAAGTTTACAGGTCATTTATTAGATACTTTGTAGGCATGTTGGGCGAGTTGAAACCGGTGTATTTCTGAATCAAACACGCCAAATAAATGGACATTTTTGGGACATAAAGAAGGACATTATCGGACAAAAATACCATTTGTGATGTTTCTGGGACATTTTGGAGTGCCAACAGAAGAATATCTTCAAAGGTAAGGCATTCAGTATATCGCTATTTCTGACTTTTGTGGCGCACCTGCCTAGTTGAAATATGATTTTCATGTGTTTGTATGCAGGGCGCTGTCCTCAGATAATCGCATGGTTTGCTTTCGCCGTAAAGCCTTTTTGATATATAACACATGTATACAAGAATGTTAAATATTTTAATTTGGTATTTTTTAATTTCGCGCTCTACAATTTCACCAGATGTCGGCCAGATGGGACGCTACCATCCCACCTGCCCATAAGAAGTTATAAGTGTTTAAAACACGCAGATTTTGAACATTCAAAGCACCTGGGAAACGTCCATGGCAGACACTGTTGTCACCTTAGCATGCTACATAACTTCTGAGTGATAGGAAGCACGTGCACCACCACCAATCAGTCTTTATCACTGCGTATACACCCATTGTTACTATGACAACTAGCGTAGCCATGTCAGCAAATAACTGCTGTCTGAACAAACACAAATCCAATTTGGTCACGTAACTGGCTGTTTGGACAGTCACTAGTCCAAAACTGATTTGAAATACAAAACTGATTTTCAATATTAAGGCACACAGTGTGAACATAGGTTTAAGAGAAGAAGCTTCCCTTCAGGTCCAAAAGGACAGAGACCAACACTGGACAGTTAGAGAAGTAGCAGGTTCCCAAACTTCTCTGATTTGTGAGTGTGACCCAGTTAAAGCCCTTTGAATGATCTTGTGAGCCACTGAATAGACAGAACCATTTCTCAAGATTAAATACAACACAACTGACAGTGACCTAACAGCACCAGTGGGATCTGAAGCAAGTCTCAAACCCACTCTGACTCAGTGGGGTCTGACCCTACCAGTGGTCTGGATTAGTGGACCAAGGCCACATCCCAAATGGCACCCTATTCACCATATAGTGCACTTCCTAAAGAGCATGCTGAATACATATGGACCACATTCCTATGATGGGAAAGATATGTCAGAGTTATTAGGCTATGTTAAGTTAAAGCCTAGTTCTCAGGCCATCAGAGTTCTTACTCATAGACCAACCTGGTGAAGCACGACTCAATGCAGTAGATAACATTACGCAGTCGGCAGGAGACTAGGTATCTCAGTTACATCCATGGACTCTCTCTCCTCTCTCTGTGTTTCAAAGACTTAGCCTCCAGTAGGGATTTAGTGTGTGTGTGTGTGTGTGTGTGTTTTTCAGGAGAGGCTGAATCGACTTCTCGAGGCGCAGAGCCATGGATTACTAAGGAGATGTGATGATGTGTTATTATATTCCCCTGCTCTTCACTAGGTTAGTCTCTCAATAGAAGAGCCAGGAGATTTCCAGACGGAGAGAGAGATGGGGACGTGGCATGTTTGTGAAACACCCCTTTAAACAAAAAGAAGGGAAGGAAAGCTGAATATGATCCGTTCTCTCCCTACAGCACAGCGATAACACTTTTCATCAGCTAGTTAACACAGTTGGATAAACCTTATCCATTATCCTAAATGGCAACCTATTCCCTGTCTAGTGCATTAGCCATTGGGCTTTGGGACCAGGGAATAGGGAGCCATTAGGGATGCATACAAAGAGACTGTGTATGAATCAAAGCATGATTAGCAGACGCTGACACTACAGGGGAACACCAGAGTTTTTCTGGCCTCATTATTTCTGTAAAACTTTTTGTTTTATATATACAGTGCCTTGCGAAAGTATTCGGCCCCCTTGAACTTTGCGACCTTTTGCCACATTTCAGGCTTCAAACATAAAGATATAAAACTGTATTTTTTTGTGAAGAATCAACAACAAGTGGGACACAATCATGAAGTGGAACGACATTTATTGGATATTTCAAACTTTTTTAACAAATCAAAAACTGAAAAATTGGGCGTGCAAAATTATTCAGCCCCTTTACTTTCAGTGCAGCAAACTCTCTCCAGAAGTTCAGTGAGGATCTCTGAATGATCCAATGTTGACCTAAATGACTAATGATGATAAATACAATCCACCTGTGTGTAATCAAGTCTCCGTATAAATGCACCTGCACTGTGATAGTCTCAGAGGTCCGTTAAAAGCGCAGAGAGCATCATGAAGAACAAGGAACACACCAGGCAGGTCCGAGATACTGTTGTGAAGAAGTTTAAAGCCGGATTTGGATACAAAAAGATTTCCCAAGCTTTAAACATCCCAAGGAGCACTGTGCAAGCGATAATATTGAAATGGAAGGAGTATCAGACCACTGCAAATCTACCAAGACCTGGCCGTCCCTCTAAACTTTCAGCTCATACAAGGAAAAGACTGATCAGAGATGCAGCCAAGAGGCCCATGATCACTCTGGATGAACTGCAGAGATCTACAGCTGAGGTGGGAGACTCTGTCCATAGGACAACAATCAGTCGTATATTGCACAAATCTGGCCTTTATGGATATCCATAAAATGTGTCGTTTAAAGTTTGCCACAAGCCACCTGGGAGACACACCAAACATGTGGAAGAAGGTGCTCTGGTCAGATGAAACCAAAATGGAACTTTTTGGCAACAATGCAAAACGTTATGTTTGGCGTAAAAGCAACACAGCTCATCACCCTGAACACACCATCCCCACTGTCAAACATGGTGGTGGCAGCATCATGGTTTGGGCCTGCTTTTCTTCAGCAGGGACAGGGAAGATGGTTAAAATTGATGGGAAGATGGATGGAGCCAAATTACAGGACCATTCTGGAAGAAAACCTGATGGAGTCTGCAAAAGACCTGAGACTGGGACGGAGATTTGTCTTCCAACAAGACAATGATCCAAAACATAAAGCAAAATCTACAATGGAATGGTTCAAAAATAAACATATCCAGGTGTTAGAATGGCCAAGTCAAAGTCCAGACCTGAATCCAATCGAGAATCTGTGGAAAGAACTGAAAACTGCTGTTCACAAATGCTCTCCATCAACCTCACTGAGCTCGAGCTGTTTTGCAAGGAGGAATGGGAAAAATGTCAGTCTCTCGATGTGCAAAACTGATAGAGACCTACCCCAAGCGACTTACAGCTGTAATCGCAGCAAAAGGTGGCGCTACAAAGTATTAACTTAAGGGGGCTGAATAATTTTGCACGCCCAATTTTTCAGTTTTTGATTTGTTAAAAAGTTTGAAATATCCAATAAATGTCGTTCCACTTCATGATTGTGTGCCACTTGTTGTTGATTCTTCACAAAAAAATACAGTTTTATATCTTTATGTTTGAAGCCTGAAATGTGGCAAAAGGTCGCAAAGTTCAAGGGGGCCGAATACTTTCGCAAGGCACTGTATATGACATGTTGCACTTGATATATTTCAAATAGAGAGTTTGTTTGATTTGACGGTCAAAATGTATCAAGGCATATCAACATTCTGCTTTCATGATGTAAACGCTCCTTTGATATTCGAGTCAGATCTGACCCATTTTTCATGCCGTTTGTCTAAAAACACACACACACACACACACACACACACACACACACACACACTCCTAGCCTGTGCAGAAGCCCTGGAGTGTATCTCTGTGTGTGTGTGTGTGTGTGTGTGTGTGTGTGTGTGTGTGTGTGTGTGTGTGTGTGTGTGTGTGTGTTTAGACAAACGGCACGTGTGTCTGGGTAGAAGCCCTGGAGTGTATCTCTGTGTGTGTGTGTGTGTGTTTAGACAAACGGCACGTGTGTCTGGGTAGCAGGGGCTCGTCACACACACCCTGCTATCTGTGTCATCTTGCTGTCTGAGTGGATGTGGAGCCAGCAGCACACGGTACTGTACAAAATCTGGAGGGTCTCACTCCCCCCCCTCTCTCTCTGGACTGACTGTGTTTATCAAGAGCTGATGGGGAGTGGAGAAGCACATAGTGTTTGGTAGGATGACATAGTGTTTGGTAGGATGACAGTGTGTTTGGTAGGAAGGGGGAAAGAAGGAAGACTTTGCCCAATACATGATCAGAGAGGGATGATACTCACATTCTGTCTGTCCCCGGTCAGGTGGGCGAACTCCACCATCTGATTCCCGAACTGGCTGAAGATCTGGACAAACTCTTGGAAGGTGCTCACTCTCTCCAGCTGCTCCAAAGTTACTAGCACCTGGGAAGATCAGGAACACTATTACAGTAACTACCATTGGCTCCCACACCTACACATTACACACAACAACTCTTGAATTAAACACCACATGCTGAACTCAAAGATGGCACATTTCTTTCTGCCAGAACCATGTCTTGAGGGAGCAAAGTTGCTGTGAGAGATATTACTACTTTGACACCTCAGACTGCTTTTGCTGCTGGCAAAATGCTGCTTTAAGATATGTGAACGAGGTAGCAAAGCAAATTCTTAATGTTGGCCTCGCCATATAAATGATGGCTATTCATTTCACTTTCCAGCTGCAGTGTTCAGTAGAGCAGTTTGTCATGACTGATTGACTGAGACGACACGGAGGACCTGTCTGTCGAAACAGGAAAAGGTCATAGTGACAAGAAGTGGTATTGTCTTCCAATCGTCTGGTGAACGGGGAAATAGGAAGGAGGATTAATGTTGGTGTCACCATGTCTCAGGAGTTATCACAATGGCCTTGGGGCTGAGTGGGGCATCTGAAAAACCAATCAGATCACATTGATTTACCCCAATCACCTCTACTGTACACAATGGAACACACTCCGTGTTGCATGAAGGTGTGTTAAAAGGGTAACCTGGGATCTGTCTGCAATACAGATGGAACTCCGTGTTGCATGAAGGTGTGTTAAAAGGGTAACCTGGGATCTGTCTGCATTACAGACGGAACTCTGTGTTGCATGAAGGTGTGTTAAAAGGGTAACCTGGGATCTGTCTGCATTACAGACGGAACTCTGTGTTGCATGAAGGTGTGTTAAAAGGGTAACCTGGGATCTGTCTGCAATACAGACGGAACAGAACCCATGATGTATGACGGTGTATTAATGTATACAATTGTTACAGGAATGACTATTGTCATGAAAATGTAGAAATCATTAGCTTACTAAGCCTTCAGCTACTTTATAAGACACGTACCTTGATAACATGCTACTAGTGAACTGTATTGCATTTAGATACAACTTTGTCTGACATGCAACACTGAACAAAATCAGCCGATGCATAATGCATCAAACCTTCAACACCTCTCAGACCCCCCCAAAACATCATGAAATATGGATCTATTATAAAACAGCGTGATCCATCCATCCGGAGCAGTGTGTGTGTGTGTGTGTGTGTGTTCATGTGTGTGTGAGAGAGTGGCTTGGCTCTAGGAGGGTAAACAGTAGTGACATCCTGCAAGCCAGGCAGGAGCTCTATGCTGTTATCAGACAGACACAGGGTTCAAAATTGAATTGTGTTTGCCAGTAATGGGAGCAGACCTGTCGCCCGTCTGTCCAAACAGGCCTTACTGGACGTGATTAGGCCCTTACACTCTGTGTATGTGTGTGTGTGTGTGTGTGTGTGTGCCCCCTCGCCTCTAAGAGCCACACACGCACACACACAGCACATCCCGTTCCTGAAAGCAGCAGGAATAGAAACAGGGCCTGGTCCTTTTATGTGAATGTGCTGCTACTCCCCCACCATTATCTCCACAGCAGCAGAGGAGTTCTCCTGTACTGTGTCATGGAGCTCAGATAGGATCGGATAGACTGGAAGGAGGATGGAGTTGCCAGTGCTGGGTGCGTGTGTGTGTGTGTGTGTGTGTGTGTGTGTGTGTGTGTGTGCGTGTGTGAGACTCTGTCTGTACCTACTTTGTTTTGTGAGTCTGTGTGCATCTAAAGCCCTATATCTATACTGTGTGGTCGGAAGCGGTAACTACTCATCTGTTTGATGACGATGGGACCTACTTTGTTGCGTGAGGTGATGATCTGTTTGATAACGATGCGGTCTGCGAGGACCAGGACTTTGGTGACGGAGGAGAGGAGCATGCGGGCGGCCTTCACCATGCCTGTCCGGTCACTGAACACTGTTGTGCGTCCGTCCACAGGGGGAGTCACCGCAGTCCCAACGTCTGTCAGCTGGGCTATGGCATCCCCTAGAGGACAAAAAGGACGGAGGATGATAATGGTTTTTAGAGCCCGACCGATAGGTTTTTTGGGTCTGATACCAATTCCGATTGTTGGGGGGACAAAACTTACCGATACCAATATATCTGCTGATATACTGTTTTACAGCGGAAATGAAAAAGTGTAATTATCCCGCAATTAATTCTCATAAATTGCCCTTCAGAAGAGCAACTGTCCTAAGAATTACGCTTCAAATGTTGATTTCTTACATTGTGAAATGAATGACACATCATGAGAATGTCTGCAAGTGTTCAGATAAGCATGAAATTCCCTTTTTTCATCCTATTTATAGAATATTGGTTATCTGTGGAGGAGGTGAAAGAGGAGGAGAAGGGGAAGGGTGATGATGATGATCAGGAGGAGTAAGAGGAGTAGGGTGAGGGTGATGATGATGGTCAGGAGGAGTAAGAGGAGTAGGGTGAGGGTGATGATGATGATGGTCAGGAGGAGTAAGAGGAGAAGGGGGAGGGTGATGATGATGGTGATCAGGAGGAGTAAGAGGAGGAGAATGGGGAGGGTGATGATGATGATGATCAGGGGAGTAAGAGGAGAAGGGGGAGGGTAAAGAGGATGATGATCAGGAGGAGTAAGAGGAGGAGAAGGGGGAGGGTGATGATGATCAGAAGGAGTAAGAGGAGAACGGGGAGGGTGATGATGATGGTCAGGAGGAGTACGAGGAGAAGGGGGAGGGTGATGATGATGGTCAGGAGGAGTAAGAGGAGAAGGGGGAGGGTGATGATGATGGTCAGGAGGAGTACGAGGAGAAGGAGGAGGGTGATGATGATGGTCAGGAGGAGTACGAGGAGAAGGAGGAGGGTGATGATGATGGTCAGGAGGAGTAAGAGGAGAAGGGGGAGGGTGATGATGATGATGGTCAGGAGGAGTAAGAGGAGGAGAAGGGGGAGGGTGATGATGATCAGAAGGAGTAAGAGGAGAACGGGGAGGGTGATGATGATGGTCAGGAGGAGTAAGAGGAGAAGGGGGAGGGTGATGATGAATGTCAGGAGGAGTAAGAGGAGGAGAAGGGAGAGGGGGATGATGATGATCAGGAGGAGTAAGAGGAGAAGGGGGAGGGTGATGATGATCAGGAGGAGTAAGAGGAGAACGGGGAGGGTGATGATGATGGTCAGGAGGAGTAAGAGAGAGGAGGGTGATGATGGAGGGTAAAGAGAAGGGGAGGGTGATGATGATGATCAGGAGGAGTAAGAGAAGGGGGAGGGTGATGATGATGATCAGGAGGAGTAAGAGGAGAAAGGGATGATGATGATGATGATGATGAGAAGGGGAGGAGTAAGATGGTCAGGAGAAGAGGGGGAGGGTGATGATGATGATCAGGAGGAGTAAGAGGAGAAGGGTGAGGGTGATGATGATGGTCAGGAGGAGTAAGAGAGGAGAAGGGGGAGGATGATGATGATGATCAGGAGGAGTAAGAGAATGATGGGGGAGGGTGATGATGATGATCAGGAGGAGTAAGAGGAGTAGGGTGAGGGGGTGATGATGATGGTCAGGAGGAGTAAGAGGAGAAGGGGGAGGGTGATGATGATGATCAGGAGGAGTAAGAGAAGGGGGAGGGTGATGATGATGATCAGGAGGAGTAAGAGGAGAAGGTGGAGGGTGATGATGATGGTCAAGAGAAGAAAGAGGAGGAGAAGAAGGGGAGGGTGATGATGATGATCAGGAGGAGTAAGAGGAGAAGGGGAGGGTGATGATGATGGTCAGGAGGAGTAAGAGGAGAAGGGGAGGGTGATGATGATGATCAGGAGGAGTAAGAGGAGGAGAAGGGGGAGGGTGATGATGATGATGATCAGGAGAAGTAAGAGGAGAAGAAGGGGGAGGGTGATGATGATGATGATGATCAGGAGGAGTAAGAGGAGAAGATGATGATGATGGTCAGGAGGAGTAAGAGGAGAATGATCAGGGGGAGGATGATGATGATGATCAGGAGGAGAAGGGGGAGGGGTAATGATGATGGTCAGGAGGAGTAAGAGGAGAAGGGGGATGGGTGATGATGATGATGATCAGGAGGAGTAAAAGAGGGGGAGGAGAAGGGGGGAGGGGGTGGTGATGATGATGATCAGGAGGAGTAAGAGGAGGAGAAGGGGGAGGGATGATGATGATCAGGAGGAGTAAGAGGAGGGGGAGGGTAATGATGATGATGATCAGGAGGAGTAAGAGGAGAAGGGGGAGGGTGATGATGATCAGGATGAGTAAGAGGAGAAGGGGAGGGGTGATGATGATGATCAGGAGGAGTAAGAGGAGGAGAAGGGGGAGGGTGATGATGATGATCAGGAGGAATAAGAGGAGGAGAAGGGGGAGGGTGATGATGATCAGGAGGAGTAAGAGGAGAAGGGGGAGAGTGATGATGATCAGGAGGGAGAGGGGGAGAGTGATGATGATCAGGAGGAGTAAGAGGAGGAGAAGGGGGAGGGTGATGATGATCAGAAGGAGTAAGAGGAGGAGAAGGGGGAGGGAGATGATGATGATCAGGAGGAGTAAGAGGAGGAGAAGGGGGAGGGTGATGATGATGATGATGATCAGGAGGAGTAAGAGGAGAAGGGGGAGGGTGATGATGATGATCAAATCTTTTGGAATTGTTCTATATCATTCAGCATAGAAACACCATACAACATTTTCAGAGGTACATTGTATCGTACATTATCACTTTATCTAAATGTTCTAATACTTGGTCATATTTCTTCACAGTGGTTTCATGCAAACCCCATTATCCAAAAACTTGTTCAAAGTTGCATAAACTAAAAAGTGACATCCAGAATTCAGCTCCACTTTGTTAGAGATAAAACCCTTTAGGTTCCCTTCCCATGGTGCCCTATGTGACAGTTGAGAGGCTCCTCCCCTCCTTTCTCTTCTCTTCTCCTCTGCTCTCCTGTCAGTCAACGGTAGCACCATAAACCCCAGTGGGAACATCTCATCCTGGACAGGCTTATATTCAGCTTGGTGGCACTGCAGCAATGTGATGCAGCCAATGCTAAGGCCAGCTGGCACGCCCTCTGAGCGGCATGACCAGGCCATTTCAAACTGAGAGGCCGGTACACTGGAGGGTCGCTAATTCCTTCACGAAACTCCAAAACAACCCTGGGTGCACAACGGAAAAGGAAAACCAACATATAAATATTGGGCTGAAGAACCATAACTAAAATAGTCTCGGGCAGTAGAGAGAGAGCGAGAGAGAGCGAGAGAGAAGGGGGGTGGGGTGGAGAGAGAGACTTGTATCACGTTGGCTGCATGGTTTGGCTCCTTGTTTGGGTTGGTTTGCAATCGAAAATAAAGTGCACCAACGCACTGATTGCATTCGACAGCCCCTTGTGGATGCCAGAATCCCCCAAACCAGCTGAAACATTCAGCATAGCTCACAAATAATATTGCTGAACATCAGAATACGGTCCAGAAGCTGCATGGAGTTTGATTAAGCTATGCCAAATGTCCCCCTCCATGCTTCCCAAGAATGCTGTAACAGAATGTTGCTCATTCGTCTTCTTGTTCTCTTTATCGCTAAGATATCTTTTTATGGGAATTGTTTGTTTTCTGCTGCTTGCTATTCAAATGGGATGAACACTTGAAATGATTAAAACCTGTGGAGACTTGTAACCGGCCGAGTCCTGACCATAAAAAGAGCCTTGTAACAGGGTGATTGTGATATTATGTAGTCTACAGCCTGCATGTTGCACTGACATACACCGTTTGAGAGATACAGGACCGTGGTGCCCTTTTACACACTCACTAAACTCTCAATACAGTATCTGCCTCCTAAAACCTTAGCTAGCGGCATAATATGTTTGGTCTGGTCAAGCAGAACAGATTGAAGCCAACAACTATGCCTCATTGCCCCCTCTCTACGACATCGCCCCATGATGGAGATCACCAAATGAAAGTAACGTAATCACCGTATTTATTTATTTCATTACGCTTCCTGCCTGCATGCCTTCCTGCCTCCATCCACCTTGTTTTGCTTCCCTCACTCCCTGCCTGTCTCCCTGTGTCTTTGCCTGCCTTCCTGCCTCCCTGCGCTGGAGGAGGTTCGCCTCGTCTCTTCCTCCCTCTGGCTACACTTTAAGAGGCCGTCAATCCTTCTCCTCTTCCTGCAGATTTAAAGCTTTACCTTCCTTTCCTTTCCCCTTCTTTCTTTCTTTCTTTTTTCTTTCCATCACAGAGAAGACAACTTCATTCCGTCCCAGAACGACGGAGGGAAAAGTTCACTTTCTGTCTTTTTAACGGTAAAGGTCAAATATTCCCTCAATAGAGTGAAGAAGGTAAGAAAACAGAAGAAAGGAGGAGTGGAAGGAATAAAAGTGGGCCACTCTGGCTGACGCTTCCCACCAGCACGCTTTTGTTTGGGTTCAGCGCTTTTCAAATCAGCACACTGGGAGATTAAACACACTGTTACACATGCCGCTTCTCTCCACATTAACCTATTATCCCGTGTTGGCTTCTAAATTCTTACCCTGTGAGATTTTGTTTTGGACTTCATATATCAACAGGATAAGACTGTGATTGGGCCTCAAGGCTTTGACCCCCTATTCATCCTGCTCTTTTTCACTTGATAAGAGTTGCAAAGCCGGCTCAAAAATATATTACTCTGTTTCTTTTAAAAGAGTGTTGATAGCTGCGGTGTAGATATCCTCCTCCCACGGCATGTGGTAGTTATTTGGAGAATGACTGGACAGTTATGATGAAGAGATAAATGGTCGGCGTTTGTAGGTATATTTAGTTGCATGGGCTCATGGAAAAGTGTTGAAAGAGGGGGGCACAAGGTGACACGTCCCAGTTTCTCCATTTGTCTCTCTAAGCAAAGGATTCAACTGCCGACAGCTGAGAACAGGCGAGATTCTCTCTCTCTATATCCCTCTGAGCGAGAGAAGATACTGAAGATGAGTGAACTCTGTCCAGAAGACAGAGTAAGCAAACCTCAGAATACCCTTCATTACGCCTGCAGCCCTGCCTGCCTGGTACACAAACACTTCAGCCTCAAATTACACAGCTCTCTCCTTTTCCAAACCTTACTCATACTGTTCTGTTCTCTGTCTCTGCATTTCCCCCCTCAGGAAAGAACATAACCAACGTCACTTCCCTCTAGCTTCTAGTCTTGCAAACTTAAACTAAACTTCACTCAAAACTAACAAAAACAACAGTATTTGACTTCTGAACACCTCCAGTGCAAATATGTTGAATAGGCAGAGTTAGGGTTGCACATTTTGGGGAATATTCAGAGGTGGAAACTTTCCGTGGGAATATATGGGAATTAACGGGAATATATGGGAATTAACGGAAATATATGCAAATTAATATTAATACTGATAAACGTAGATGTTTTTTTGCATTGGATATATTTACCATATCATATGGAGACAGAAACATAAACCTTTTACCGTATCGTAAGTAGACATAATTGCAAATGATTAAATCCTTCCAATAGAAAAAACAAAAAACATTTAGTTACGAATTGAACATTAATTAAATGTGTTGACTCTTCACATGGGATGATTTCACTGAACAACAAAAGAAAGGGAATATTGAGTGATACCCAATGATCCATCACATCTCCCAAAAATGTTTTCAACATACAGTACATCTGTAAAATGATAGTCTAGAAACTAAAGCGTTGGTTGTCTTCCTCTCAGGCTTCCATGTCTTCTCCCTGGACCTCCTCAATGTCTACCTCTTAAACATCAGAATCTGAGGCCTCATTTTCACTGTCACTTTCCAACTTTGTTGAGGATGGCTCGTTGTCAGGCTCAAAAAGCCTCAAATTTGCCCAGATGGCCACCAATTTTTCAAGCCTTGTATTGGTCAGCCTGTTGCGTGCTTTGGTGTGTGTGTTCCAAAATAAGGACCAGTTGCGCTCTGAGCCGGCTGATGTTCGTGGGATTTGGAGGCTGATGGAGGCAACAGGGGAAAGAGCCTTAGATCCACAATGTCCCTTCCACCAGGTGGCTGATGAGATATGTTGGCACGATTGCCATATTGCATCTCCATCCCAAAGCCCTTGCTTGGAAGTGTACTTCACCAGACTGCCAAGAACCTTTCCCTCAGCCAGGCCAAGGTGGCGAGACACAGTCGTGATGAAACCATAGGCCTTGTTGATCTCTGCACCAGACAGGATGCTCTTGCCAGCATACTTGGGGTCTAACATGTACGCTGCGGTGTGTATGGGCTTCAGGCAGAAGTCTTTACACTTTTTGATGTATTTCAGAACTGCAGTTTCCTCTGCTTGGAGCAACAGTGAAGTGGGCAGGGCAGTACGGATTTCTTCTCTTACATCTGAAAGCAGAGTCTGAATATCAGTCAGGATGGCATTGTCTCCCTCAATCCGTGCAATGTCTGCACTCTTATAGACTACTGGTTGAGGGGTGGAGATGATATAGTTAATTATTCCTTGCCCACGAACATTCGACTACCCATCAGAGATGAGTGCAATACAGTCTGCTTTCTCTATGATTTGCTTGACCTTCACTTGAACTCTGTTGAACTCTGCATCCAGTAAATTAGTATATAAAGCATGTCTGGTTGGAGGGGTGTATGCTGGGCGAAGAACATTCGGAAATTTCTTCCAATAAACATTGCCTGTGAGCATCAGAGGGGAACCAGTTACAGACACAGCTCGAGCAAGACATTCATCAGCATTTCTCTGACTACGTTCCTCTATTGGGTCAAAAAAACTTCTGATTCCAGGAGGACCATGAGTTGTTGCTATCGATAATGTTATGACGCTGGCCTGGGGTAGGTTTATGACAGTCATAAATACCTCTCCCTCCCTTTTTCCTCTCTCTACCCTACTGATGTAACTATTGAAAATCCCTTGGTTAACATATAGATTCTGGGAACATCAGAAGGTGGGGGGAAATGAACCACTTTTTGGTAAACCAACCAGTTGAACATATGCGTTGGTACTTAATGAATATGATGTCAGTTCGGTTGTCATCTGAGACATTCTCATCAATGATAGGATGACATAAACTCTACAGTGGAAAGTCTACACATTATAGGTATCAGATTCACGTGGAATTGTTGTGCAATTTAAATGTTTGAATATGAAATTATTCGTGATGGGATGAAATGTGATTTTAGCTTCTAAAATGTGAGAATTGGGTGAATTAGGCCCGAATCATTGGCCCACCCACGTGAAGAGACATTGGTTATAAACTATGAAACACGCCCTCCTCTCCCTTCCTATATAAAGCCTTGACGACAATATAACGTTCTGTTGCGGGTACATTGGGATGACGATCCGATGTCAGAAGGGTTCAGATAATAACTACAGAACGAAGCCAACCTCAGCGTGAGCTTTGGTTGCGAATGGTATGAACTTTGAACTCTTATTCGCTACAGAAGTGATACATCCTAGCCGTTGAGTTAGCAACAGCAGCTGAAAACGTGGGCTAGGAAAGAACAGACTGAGTACCCCGTCTACCACAGAACGACGTTACTACAACATATCCAATTTACCACCAGAGACATTCTTCCGAGAACAGGAAGATCTCTGTTGGCCAACACGACCAGCATCTACGACCAACCTACCGAAGCGCAGCTCAGAGTAAATATTTATTGCATTTTCCTTTTCCAAATGGGCGGTAATTTAGAATGCATAAGATTCTGTATTTGCGATAGAGTAGCTGCCTACGGCCAGATAGAGACATCGCTTCTCCCTTTGTTCTTCAGTCTTCCCGCTCTACCACTCAAACCCAGCCCCCTTTTCTTTGGGTAACCAGCTGTCATATCTGTTCCGTCCGCTAGGGACGTTTTCCTTTATGACATCATTTGTAATCAATGTATGGTTTATTCTGTGTATATGTAATTCTGTGTGATTAGTTAGGTATTTAGTAAATAAATAATTAAACCCAATTTTGTATTGCTGATTCAACTTGTTAGCCAGGGTTCGGGAAGATAACCATTTTTTTTACCTTTATTTAACTTGGCAAGTCAGTTAAGAACAAATTCTTATATTCAATGACGCCTAGGAACAGTGGGTTAACTGCCTGTTCAGGGACAGAACGACAGATTTGTACCATGTCAGCTCGATTTGAACTTGCAACCTTCCGGTTACTAGTCCAACGCTCTAACCACTAGGCTAACCTGCTGCCCCTAATTTAGAACTTTCAGATGAGACTGAAATAAGGTGACAATTGATATTGACTGCTATTGATGTAAAATATTACTAGGTCTTTAAGAGTTTCTTCGGAAGATAACTGCTCTATAAATATTATTTTGTGGTGCCCCGACTTTCTAGTTAATTACATTTACATGATTAGCTTAATCAGGTAATATTAATTACAGAGAAAGGATTTTATAGAATAGCATGTCATATCACTTAATCCGGCATAGCCAGACACAACAATAAGGTGTCTGATTCATAATTTTCACCTCAAATAGAAGTAGAGGGACTTTTGTCAGAGTTTGCTTGTTGTGAGTGCTGAGGGAACGTTATGCACTTGGTCAGATGATTCTGCATCTTTGTTGCATTCTTCACATATGATTTGGCACAGTATTTGCAAATGTACACAGCTTTTCCTTCTACATTAGCTGCAGTGAAATGTCTCCACACATGAGATAGTGCTCGTGGCATTTTCCTGTAAAGATTAGAAAAACAAATGTTGAAAAACTCAGAATACAATTCCCTGTGCAGATAAATAGTTAAGCAGTTAGATTAAACAACTCCTTTGTAAGACAAATGTTTTAGAATGAAACATGTATGGAAATAAATGAACTACCACTCCTCGGTTAGCAGGCTCAAGCAAGCTAAAAACCCACATCGTAGCAAAAACGAACTAGCAGAAATGGTTAATAAATTAGAAATGATTTAAACACACTTTGCTATAGGGTACTATTTACTAGTTAACAAAAAATAACGTATGTCATATAAAATATATTCACCCCACCCAGTATTGTAAAACTTACCAGAAAGCATGTAGTTCTTCTTTCATATAATATGTAGCGCAGGCTCAATAGCATCTCATTAGTGTGCAAGATCTTGAGAATCAGCTGTACATGTGATGGAAGAATGAACTGTGCATGCAGAGGGTTGCAATTCCATTGAATTGGGGATAGTTTAACCAAAATATGCCACAAGACCTAGAATGGCCTTATCTGTATCCCACAAAAAAGGTTCACTGATATAAGCTAACTTTTTTAATGAATTTAAGCACAATTCGCCAAATTCAAGGGCTTAACTTCCCATGGAAAGTTTCCGACCCATTTTAAAAATGTATTTATGATGAAAACAGCAAAAACACTCCCTTCGTTGGACTGCATTTAAAATGGCACCTTCTTCCCTATAGAGTGCACTAGGATGCCATTTAGGATGTAATTTCAGACGCAGATCCAGTTACCTGCTCTGCGGGCCTCGAAGCAGGCCATGCCCATCTCCTCCTTCAGCTCCTCGTTCTCCACGGCAATGGCCTCGCCCACGGCAACGAAGCGACCCACAGCAACACTAACAGCCTGGCCCACCCTCTGTATGGCCTGCTGCGTCCGCTCAGACTTCTTTGGTTTGTCTTTGTGATTGATCAGGGTGGTGATCTAGAAGGATACAGAGACAGAGACTAGTCAGTGAGGTGTGCCTTGTGTGTTTGTAATATAGGTGTACAGCAGTGGTCACCAACCGGTCGATCGCGATGAATTTCTGTGATAAACTCAACAATAAAGCCGTGTGTTCCTATTCTTTCCGTTTCCCGCTGTTGACGGTAGGTGCACTTGATTCAGCAGCCCTAGCGCCGGGAAGGCAAATTGTTCCCATTTTAAACCATTTCATGTGTCTGAAGGTAGAACTCCGCCTACCCGGCAGGCCCAGAGAGCAAATCAAGTGCACCTATAGGCCTAATGCTAGTAAATCAGATATTTCAGATCACCATGTCTACACAGTTTCCTCGCTCCATAGACTGTAAAAAGAAGCCTTGAACTCACAGCAAAGTTGATCCTGTGAGATTTCAGAACATTTAAAACCATGAGTAGAGAGAGACTCAACGAATACAGCAGAGAGGTGCTGTTTTTATGAGTGAGTTCATGTTTAAGTTGTTATTCAGCACTGTCAACACTTAGTTCATCAGTTTTATAAGCCATAAAATGCAAGTGTTTCGATAAGCTTGCTTTGTTGTTATTTCTCTGGTCATAGGAGTAACAACATTAATTGGTTCATGAGGCAGAAGTAATGCAGTGCAACTTAAGCCTCACCATCAGCTGGAAGACTGTGTCCCCTTTTCTCAGTTGAGGGAGGGAGAGAGGAGGGACAGTGAGTCGGGTGAGAGGCAGCCTCCCCTCAGACTGACCATCAGATGCAGCCCATTAGCACAGTAAACAAAACAAGCTAATTATTATGCTCACTCAGCTGTGCCTCACAAGTAATAGAACAAATGATCTATTGCCAGTGTGATCATATACCTACAATTTTGAAATATAATTTAAAAAGATGGTCTGAGAAGAACAACATCGTCTGGGCAATTCAGGCGTAGCCAATATGCAGTGATAATGTTTTGGGCCTATAGCCTACTGCACAAACCTCATTACTACATAACTGTTTTTAATTAGTTAATGTTGCATAGGCTCATGTTTTTTAAGTCATGTTTAAAAAAATCTGAGCGGTAGATCTCGGCTTGCATTTTGACTCAGAAAGTGATCTTGATTCAGAAAAGGTTGTTGACCACTGGTGTATAGGAACCGTGTAAAGGAATCATATTTTGAAGTACCTGAGAATGCTGTCATAGCTGGTGAGGAAATGGTCATTTGAAGATTGCTGCTGTCCTCAACCTGACTCAGCATACCAACCAGTTTCCCTAAAACAAATCACCGTCTTGTCATGGAAAATTTCTAAATTAGACATACTATGCTGTTTTTACTTAGAGAATTGTCCATTGTATATGCTTGTGATTTTTTTTGCTGATGCAGGATTGTTGTCTTTTGTGACTTAGTTAGCCTGGGTATACAGATAAGAGCTGGGTGCGACCGCACTATGTATCATGACTCAAGGCGAGACCCAAATGCAGACACAGGAGGCAGATGGTTGGAGTTTAAGATGTTTAATAAATCCAAAGGGGAGTAGGCAAGAGAATGGTCATGAACAGGCAAAATGTCAATATCAGATCAGAGTCCAAGAGGTACCGAAGGGCAGGCAGACTCGAGGTCAGGGCAGGCAGAATGGTCAGGCAGGTCGGGCATAGAGTCCAGAAAACAGACAAGGGTTTGAACCGGGAGGACTAGCAAAAGGAGAATTGAAAAAGGAGTACGGGAAAAAATACGCTGGTTGACTTGATAAACATACAAGACGATCTGGCACAGAGAGATAGGAAACACAGGGATAAATACACTGGGGAAAATAAGTGACACCTGGAGGGGATGGAGACAATCACAAGGACAGGTGAAACAGATCAGGGTGAGACAGTTTGTGACATCCTGTTTGAACTATCTGCAGGAACTCCTCTGTGTGGAAACTTGCAGGAAAGATCAGACAATGGTGGCAACATCAGCTATCTTAATCTACACAGACAAGCTAAATGCCTTTTTTATACACTATGTTCCCCACCCCTGTTTACACACATCTGCTAACTGCCACATAGACAAAAAGATTGAACTTTTTTATAAAAGCTGAGAGACAACTCTGTTCGTTGGGCCTTAACTTAGTACTGTTGAAGAGCATAGTTGACTGCTCCATTTTTTCAAATCTTATAATAAAGTTGTTGTTTGAAGATTCTGCAGTCTCTCGTCTCTTCGAACAGTTAAAATCCCCTACAGTCTACACAGTAACGGTGAGTGGGTAAAATCACTGGGGGGAAAAGCCATATTACAAAGCCATTATTATGTGTTGCGATAATTGCGTTGTTTGCTCTATAATCTGTTAGTTCATATGCCTTGACGCCATAATATATAGGCCTATAGGCCCAGAATAAATTCAGCCACACTTTTGTTTCATCACAAAACCGGAGAGCAACATCTGTCCGGTGAAGTCCACGAAACATATTGCATGTAACAAGCAGTTACATTACCTACAGCAGGGTCAAGCAAGTCACCATTTCCAACATTTTCGGACTACTAAACAACTATTGATTTAGAAAACCAGAGAGTTACTGCAAGTTGCAAAGAAAACAGGAGCTGCCGCCACTATTTCAGCACCATTTCAACTTTAACATTTCAACATCTTCAAATCACATATGCTTAGTCTAATACAGTGACAACTAAAAGATACCAAAAACAATTTAGTCCAATCAACATAAGCTAAATATGATGTGGCTGTCCATAGTACTAATTTGTGTGTGTGTATGTGTGTGTGTGTGTGTGCGTGCTCGCAAGTAGAGAAAACATGTGAACTCACCCTACTTTTAGAGAAATGCCAATGCCCATCCCCCTCTCTTTCATGTTGCCAAAATGGTCTATGATTCTGTATGATTCTGATTGGCTACCTGGCTAAAATGCTTTCCCACTAGCCTAACTTCATGGGCAATGATGAGCCAGCTAGTTAACACTAGCCTTCTACATGGTCAGGATTTGGCCAGGGTTGTTCCGGTTTTGGTCCCTAGATGCCCCCATTGTGCTTTTTTGACCCTTTTGTTTTCCCTTGTTCCCAGTTATTATTTGCACCTGTGCCTCGTTTCCTTTGATTGTATTTAAACCCTTCGTTTTCCTCAGTTCTTTGCTCTGTGTTTGAATGTTGGCACCCAGCCCCAGTGATGCTGTGAACATTTGTTGCTCCAGTTGGACTCGCTTGTGGTATTCTGTTTTTGTTCTTATTTATTTTTGATTATCTTTTGAGGCTTTTTTCTGCTGTACCTACCACCTTGTGGATTTACCTTTTTGACTTGGAGGATTCTTTGTTCTCTTGGAATTACTTTTGACGTTGTGGACTTATATTTTTGCCTGAAGAACTTTCCTTTTACTTTCTTAAAACACCGTCTCCAGTACTGCTGTGTCTGCCTTATATCCTGGGTTCTGCTGACTATTTGTGGCTCAGTTTGCTAAGTGACTGTTTCTCACACTGGAGACCTGGGTTTGTAACCAGGTCCTGACATACATCAGGCAAGGGGCACAATGTATGAATTTATGGTTGGATCAGAACCACCGTTATAATCATTGGCCAGTACTGAGAATTAAGTAAAACCACAAGACCAAATCCCTATTTCCATCCATTACTAATTTAGGAAAGGGTCAATTTGAGCTAGCTAGCCACCGGAGGACAACAACAATATCGAGATGCAATAATTCAAGTTTATTCTGTCAATGGCGTTTCTCTTGATGTGATGTGATTGGTGTGAAGCCATATCCAAACTGGCTTCCCTTGACACTTTTTTTTGGTGGACCTGGACCATTCACAGTTGAGCTCGCTCAGTTTAGCTCAACATTGATTGGCTATTATTTCATAATTTGTTTATTAAGGGCGGCCAAATGCTCGCTGGCTTCTCTTGCATTCAATGCTGCGGGCGGCAACAATATCATCCTCTTTATGACCAGACAGCATCAGTACGGGCGGCAACAATATCCTCTTTATGACCAGACAGCATCAGATACATGGGCTATCCATACAGAGACAGAGGTGCGCTGTTTCATTTGCTCAGATACTTTCTCTGGTGAGATACATTCAGCCTTTTGCAAATTGAACGACAATTATGAAACAACAAAAGATACATAATATATATAATTTTGGGGGGAAATCCTGGTTTCCTTAGGCATCCATCCAGCCTCAGGACTACCTGGCATGATGACTCCTTGCTGTCCCCAGTCCACCTGGCCGTGCTGCTGCTCCAGTTTCAACTGTTCTGCCTGCGGCTATGGAACCCTAACCTGTTCACCGGACGTGCTACCTGTCCCAGACCTGCTGTTTTCAACTCTATAGAGACAGCAGGAGCGGTAGGGATACTCCTAATGATCGGCTATGAAAAGCCAACTGACATTTACTCCTGAGGTGCTGACTTGCTGCACCCTCGACAACTACTGTGATTATTATTATTTGACCATGCTGGTCATTTATGAACATTTTAACATCTTGGCCATGTTCTGTTATAATCTCCACCCGGCACAGCCAGAAGAGGACTGGCCACCCCTCATAGCCTGGTTCCGCTCTAGGTTTCTTCCTAGGTTTTGGCCTTTCTAGGGAGTTTTTCCTAGCCACTATGCTTCTACACCTGCATTGCATGCTGTTTGGGGTTTTAGGCTGGGTTTCTGTACAGCACTTTGAGATATCAGCTGATGTAAGAAGAGCTATATAAATCAATTTGAGTCTACCCCGTCCACTGTACAGCACGTAAACACAGGCCGTGTTTCTACCACTTTCCCCAAGTGAATACACGGAAGAAAAGTCTAAATGATAGTTATTTATTTTTCACGGAGAGACAGAGAACTGTTTGCTGATTTCCTATGGAGTAACAGGTGGAGAGCCGGCAGTGAGACAGCAGGAGAGAAGAGCTCAGCATCTACACCCACACCCACACACACACACCCACACAGTCGCATGCACTGACACTAGGGCTGTGAACGTTTAACTTCTTGGATATAGGGGGCACTCTTTTAATTTATGGATAAAAAAACGTGCCCGTTTTAAGTGCAATATTTTGTCACGAAAAGATGCTCGACTATGCATATAATTGGCAGCTTTGGAAAGAAAACACTCTAAGGTTTCCAAAACTGCAAAGATATTATCTGTGAGTGCCACAGAACTCATGCTACAGGCGAAACCAAGATGAAACTTCAACCAGGAAATGGGCAGAATTTTTGAAGCTCTGTTTCCCATTGTCTCCTTATATGGCTGTGAATGCGACTGCCCTTTCTATCGTTTCTCCAAGGTGTCTGCAGCATTGTGACGTATTTGTAGGCATATCATTGGAAGATTGGCCATAAGAGACTACATTTACCAGGGGTCCGCCCGGTGTCCTTTGTCTAAATTGGTGCGTAATCTACAAGCTGCACGCAGTCATCCAGTGATTGAGAGGAGAGAGGAGGCTTTCAACGAACGATATATCATGAAGAGATATGTGAAAAACACCTTGAGGATTGATTCTAAACAACGTTTACCATGTTTCAGTCGATATTATGGAGTTAATTTGGAAAAAAGTTTGGCGTTTTGAAGACTGAATTTTCGGGTTTTTTTGGTAGCCAAACGTGACGCACCAAATGGAGCAATTTCTCCTAAACAAATAATCTTTCAGGAAAAACTGAGCATTTGCTATCTAACTGAGAGTCTCCTCATTGAAAACATCTGAAGTTCTTCAAAGGTAATGATTTTATTTGAATGATTCTGGTTTTTGTGAAAATGTTGCCTGCTGATGCTAACGCTAAATGCTACACTAAATGCTACGCTTGCTGCGCTAGCTGTTACACAAATGCTTGTTTTGCTATGGTTGAGAAGCATATTTTGAAAATCTAAGATGACAGTGTTGTTAACAAAAGGCTAAGCTTGAGAGCTAGCATATTAATTTCATTTCATTTGCGATTTTCATGAATAGTTAACGTTGTGTTATGCTAATGAGCTGCGGGGATAATTACACTCCTGGATACAGGTTTTTTTCGTAGCTAAACGTGACGCACCAAACGGAGCGATTTCTCCTAAACAAATAATCTTTCAGGAAAAACTGAGCATTTGCTATCTAACTGAGAGTCTCCTCATTGAAAACATCTGAAGTTCTTCAAAGGTAAATGATTTTATTTGAATGATCTTCTGGTTTTTGTGAAAATGTTGCCTGCTGATGCTAACGCTAAATGCTACGCTAAATGCTACGCTAGCTGCGCTAGCTGTTACACAAATGCTTATTTTGCTATGGTTGAGAAGCATATTTTGAAAATCTGAGATGACAGTGTTGTTAACAAAAAGCTAAGCTTGAGAGCTAGCATATTAATTTCATTTCATTTGCGATTTTCATGAATAGTTAACGTTGCGTTATGGTAATGAGCTTGAGGCTGTATTTACGATCCCGGATCCGGGATGGCTCGACGCAAGAAGTTAAACAAAATTAGAATCGTTAACGTTTAGAAAAAACGTTTTCCCTTTACAAAACAAAAGTCACAAAACTACCACTAACAGGTCCCGATCATCATCATAAAGACAAAAATACAAATGATACAAATACCTAATCCAACAATGCTGTAACGCTACTTTTTGCCACAGACATAAAACGCTCAGCACGTCATCGTTGTTAACAGTTGAAAAAATGGCAGTGAGACAGGGAAGCAACCGCAGCGAAGTCCTGTATGACAATACTTTCACAAGTTAAACGAGAAGGTGGTGAGAAACACAGTGGAACTGAGCTAGTGGCAGTACAGGTGCAATACTTAACCATCTAAAAAGGGGGGCACCGTGAGACCCCGAAACTGTGCAGGCCAATAACAACAGACATTAGACAGGTTCACATAAAAGAAGTGCAAGAAGGGACGGAGTGAAGAAAATCACAGTGCTGATTACAGAAACGATTCCAGTTGATATGCAGCCATTGTCAATGGTAGAGGATATCGGCTTTACTGCTCTGACGGCACATCTAGAAGAACCAACTTGTACAATGATTGCTCTGCATGTTCAAAGTGCTCTAAAACACCCCATGCATGGCGTTAAAAACAAATTGTTGGACGTCTATGAACACGCTGTCATACATCACTGCAATGAGTCATCACATTGATGAGAGGTGGGATATGAAGTCCCATGTACTGAAGACCAGTAGCAGTCAGTGCCGTTTAAGATGAGGGAGGACACTTTTTTTCATGAACATGGCCTTATTTCTATTTTTGCATATTGGATGACTGTCATTCATATTCCATTCACCAGTTCAATGTAACATCGAAAGGTTTAGGCTACTACATGATACTCAAATTTTCCCTATACCCATCATGAGGGTACTACAATCTAGCATATGAATGAAAGTTTACAACGTAGGTGCACACAGGTCGAGAGAAACATTTGAGATGACAGACAGTGAGACATGGACAGACAGTGACACATTCAATACTGCCTTATATACAATACCGCCTTACCTGCATCTAGCTTATCTAGGGTGTGATCATTAGTCCAACAGTTGTAGACAAGAGTTTCTATTGGACAAATTCTAGTATTTTTACCCATGTTTCTTTGCTTCCAGAATCGGCGGAATGAATACACCCCTGATCACGAATAAACACAGTTCACATTGTATTCCTTCTCGCCTTTATGCACTCTCGTCCTCTCACCTTTTCTCTTTGTTTGTGGACTTCAATGAACAACACATCAGCTATATGTGACCAGGCAAAAAAAAACATTGCAAGCCAAACCATATCATAACCACTACACACAGCCCACATCGTTGTCCCCATATTAGCTAAAGTAACGTCCTAGTCATCATAGCTAATAGAACTGAGGTGTCAGGTAGCCTAGTGGTTAGAGCGTTGGACTAATAACCGAAAGGTTGCAAGATCAAAACCCCAAGCTGACAAGGTACAAATCTGTCGCTCTACCCCTGAACAAGGCAGTTAACCCACAGTTCCTAGGCCGTCATTTATTGAAATTAAGAATTAGTTCTTAACTGACTTGCCTCGGTAATAAAAGTAACAATTCCCTGTTTTAGGTCAGTTAGGATCATCACTATATTTTAAGAATGTGAAATGTCAGGATAATAGTAGAAAGAATGATTTATTTCAGCTTTTATTTCTTTCGTCACATTCCCAGTGGGTCAGAAGTTTACATACACTCAATTAGTATTTGGTAGCATAGCTTTTAATTTGTTAAACTTGGGTCAAATGTTTCGGGTAGCCTTCCACAAGCTTCCCACAATAATTTTGGCCCATTCCTCCTGACAGAGCTGGTGTAACTGAGCCAGGTTTGTAACCCTCCTTGCTCGCTCACGCCTTTTCAGTTCTGCCCAAAATGATCTATAGGATTGAGGTCAGGGCTTTGTGATTTCTCCAATACCTTGACTTTGTTGTCCTTAAGCCAATTTGCCACAACTTTGGAAGTATGCTTGGGGTCATTGTCCATTTGGTAGACCCATTTGCGACCAAGATTTAACTTCCCGACGGATGTCTTGAGATGATGCTTCAATATATCCACATAATTTTCCTCCCTCATGATGCCATCTATTTTGTGAAGTGCACTAATCCCTCCTGCGGCAAAGCACCCCCACAACATGATGCTGCCACCCGCTTGATTCACGGTTGGGATGGTGTTCTTCGGCTTGCAAGCATCCCCCTTCTTCCTCCAAACATAACAATGGTCATTATGGCCAAACAGTTCTATTTTTGTTTCATCAGACCAGAGGACCTTTCTCCAAAAAGTACGATCTTTGTCCCCATGTGCAGTTCCAAACCGTAGTCTGGCTTTTTTATGGCGGTTTTGGAGCAGTGGATTCTTCCTTGCTGAGCGGCCATTCAGGTTATGTCGATATAGGACTCGTTTTACTGTGGATATAGATGCTTTTGTACATGTTTCCTCCAGCATCTTCACAAAGTCCTTTGCTGTTGTTCTGTGATTGACTTGCACTTTTTGCACCAAAGTATGTTCATCTCTAGGGGACAGAATGTGTCTCCTTCCTGAGCAGTATGACAGCTGGGTGGTCCCATGGTGTTCATACTTGCGTACTATTGTTTGCACAGATGAGCGTGGTACCTTCAGGTACCTTGTACAGATGAATGTGGTACCTTCAGGTTTGGAAATTGCTCCCAAGGATGAACCAGACTTGTGGAGGTCTACAATTATTTTTTCTGAGGTCTTGGCTGATTTCTTTTGATTTTCCCATGATGTCAAGCAAAGAGGCACTGAGTTTGAAGGTAGGCCTTGAAATACATCCACAGGCACACCTCCAACTGACTCAAATGATGTCAATTAGACTTTCAGACGCTTCTAAAGCCATGACATCATTTTCGTTAATTTTCCAAGCTGTTTAAAGGCACAGTCAACTTAGTGTATGTAAACTTCTGACCCACTGGAAATGTGATGTGAAATAATCTGTCTGTAAACAATTGTTGGAAAAAGTAGATGTCCTAACCGACTTGCCAAAACTATAGTTTGTTAACAATACATTTGTGGAGTCGTTGAAAAATGAGTTTTAATGACTCCAACCTAAGTGTATGTAAATTTCCGACTTCAACTGTATGTAGATATCCTATTTAACAAATCATCCGTTTTCAGCTACAATAGTCATTTATAACATTAACAATGTCTACACTGTATTTCTGATCACTTTGATGTTATTATAATGCACAAAAAATGAGCTTTTCTTTCAAAAACAAGGACATTTCTAAGTGACACCAAACTTTTGAATGGTACTGTATATATTTTTTAAAGTCAGTTAAGAACAAATTCTTATTTACAATGACGGCTTACCAAAAGGCAAAAGGCCTTCTGTGGGGACGGAGGACTCACCAATCAATGAGAAACTTGACCCTGTCTCTCACTCATAAACTTTGCCAGTCTTGGGGTCAGTGTGGCAACAGCAGTGATCATGCTTTTCTCCAAGTCGAGTCTGTACCTGTTCTTGGTCTTGATTAGAGTCATGGATGAAAATGACATTTCACATACATATGTAGATCCAAAGGGTAGCAGTTCATTCAGTGCATGCTTCCCCAAATCAGGATATTCCTTCTCCACATCATGCAAGAACTGTGACAGTCTTGTCTCTGAGTACCTCGTCTTCAGGCCATGGCCTGAGGACACATCCAGAAGATTATCCTGCAGTCTGGTAGGAATGTTGTTGTTGGTACACACCCAGTCAAGTTTGGCAGACTTGTTTTCAATGTCAGGGAAGTAGGAGTAGAACTCACTGTTGAGATTGGGTAAATGTGAGCTAACTATTAGCACCATAGGAGCTCTGTCAACATCGTATGTAGAAAGGTAGGTGTCAAGCTGCTGGAAACAACTTCTATCCCCATCTTCACATTTATTCTCCCAGAGTTTGATCTTCTTGATCTTACATGTTTAGAATGTGTGTGTCAAATACAAATTACATCTAGACACTGTTTCCCTAGTAGAGCACACAAAAAACTATACATACCTTGGCCTAAACATCGGAGCCACAGGTAACTTCCACAAAGCTGTGAACGATCTGAGAGACAGGGCAAGAAGGGCATTCTATGCCATCAAAAGGAACATAAGATTCGACATACCAATTAGGATCTGGCTAAAAATACTTGAATCAGTTATAAAACTCATTGCCGTTCATGGTTGTGAGTTCTGGGGTCCGTTCACCAACCAAGAATTCACAAAATGGGACAAACGCCAAATTGAGACTCTGCATGCAGAATTCTGCAAAAATATCATATGTGTACAACGTAAAACACCAAATAATGCATGCAGAGCAGAATTAGGCCGATACCCGCTAATTATCAAAACTCAGAAAAGAGCTGTTAAATTCTACAACCACCTAAAAGGAAGCGATTCCCAAACCTTCCATAACAAAGCCAGCACCTATAGAGAGATGAACCTGGAGAAGAGCAAGCTGGACCTGGGTCTCTGTTCACAAACACAAACACACCCCACAGAGCCCTTGGACAGCAACACAATTAGACCCAACCAAATCATGAGAAAACAAAAAGATAATTAATTGACACATTGGAAAGAATTCACACAAAAAACAGAGCAAACTAGAATGCTATTTGGCCCTAAACAGAGAGTACACAGTGGCAGAATACCAGACCACTGTGACTGACTCGTCAGATATGGCAGGGCTATTACAGACTACAAAGTGAAACCCAGACGCGAGCTGCCCAGTGACGCAAGCCTACCAGACGAGCTAAATGCCTTTAAAAAAAAAATATTTTAATTTATTTAACCTTTATTTAACCAGGTAGGCTAGTTGAGAACAAGTTCTCATTTACAACTGCGACCTGGCCAAGATAAAGTATAGCAGTGTGAACAGACAACAACACAGAGTTACACATGGAGTAAACAATAAACAAGTCAATAACACAGTAGAATTTTTTTTTTAAAGAGTCTATATACATTGTGTGCAAAAGTCATGAGGAGGTAGGCGAATAATTACAATTTAGCAGATTAACACAGGAGTGATAAATGATCAGATGGTCATGTGCAGGTAGAGATACTGGTGTGCAAAAGAGCAGAAAAGTAAATAAATAAAAACAGTATGGGGATGAGGTAGGTAAATTGGGTGGGCTATTTACCGATGGACTATGTACAGCTTCAGCGATCGGTTAGCTGCTCAGATAGCAGATGTTTAAAGTTGGTGAGGGAGATAAAAGTCTCCAACTTCAGCGATTTTTGCAATTTGTTCCAGTCACAGGCAGCAGAGAACTGTAAGGAAAGGCGGCCAAATCAGGTGTTGGCTTTAGGGATGATCAGTGAGATACACCTGCTGGAGCGCGTGCTACGGGTGAGTGTTGCCATCGTGACCAGTGAACTGAGATAAGGCGGAGCTTTACCTAGCATGGACTTGTAGATGACCTGGAGCCGTGTGCAGGCAGCGAACGGTTGAAAAGCATGCATTTGGTTTTACTAGTGTTTAAGAGCAGTTGGAGGCCCCGGAAGGAGTGTTGTATGGCATTGAAGCTCGTTTGGATGTTAGATAGCCCAGTGTCCAAGGAAGGGCCAGAAGTATACAGAATGGTGTCGTCTGCGTAGAGGTGGATCAGGGAATCGCCCGCAGCACGAGCAACATCATTGATATATACAGAGAAAAGAGTCGGCCCGAGAATTGAACCCTGTGGCACCCCCATAGAGACTTGATGCTCGCTACGAGGCAAGCAACACTGAAGCATGCATGAGAGCACCAGCTGTTCTGGATGACTGTGTGATAATGCTCTCGGTAGCCGATGAGAACAAAACCTTTTAAACAGGTCAACATTCACAAAGCCGCTGGGCCAGACGGATTACCAGGACGTGTACTCAAAGCATGCGCGGACCAACTGTCAGGCGTCTTCACTGACATTTTCAACCTCTCCCTGACCGAGTCTGTAATACCTACACATTTCAAGCAGACCACCATAGTACCTGTGCCAAAGGAAGTGAAGGTAACCTGGCTAAATGATTACTGCCCCGTGTCACTCACGTCAGTAGCCATGAAGTGCTTTGAAAGGCTGGTCATGGCTCACATTAGCAGCATCCTCCCGGATACACTAGACCCACTCCAATTCGTATACCGCCCCAACAGATCCACAGATGACACAATCTCAATCGCACTCCACACTGCCCATTCTCACCTGGACAAAAGGAACACCTATGGGAGAATGCTGTTCATTGACTAGAACTCAGCATTCAACACCATAGTGCCCAAGAAGCTCATCACTAAGCTAAGGACACTGGGACTAAACACCTCCCTCTGCAACTGGATCCTGGACTTCCTGACGGGCCGACCCCAGGTGGTAAGAATAGGCAACAACACGTTTGCAGCGCTGATCCTCAACTCAGGGGTGTGTACTTAGTTCCCTTCTGTATTCCCTGTTCACCCACGACTGCGTGGCCAATCATGATTCCAACACCATCATTAAGTCTGCTCAAGACACAAAAGTGGTAGGCCTGATCATCGACATTGATGAGACAGCCTATAGGGAGGAGGTCAGAGAACTGGCAGTGTGGTGCAAGGACAACAACCTCTCCCTCAATGTGAGCAAGACAAAGGAGATGATCGTGGACTACAGGAAAAGGAGGGCCAAACAGGCACCCATTAACATCGACGGGGCTGTAGTGGAGCGGGTCGAGAGTTTCAAGTTCCTTGGTGTCCACATCACCAACGAACTATCCAAACATACCAAGACAGTCATGAAGAGGGCACGACAAAATCTTTTTCCCCTCAGGAGACTGAAATGATTTGGCATGGGTCCCCAGATCCTCAAAAGGTTCAACAGCTGCACAATCGAGAGCATCCTGACCGGTTGCATCACCGCCTGGTATGGCAACTGTACGGCATCTGACCGTAACGCGCTACAGAGGGTAGTGCGAATGTCCCAGTACATCACTGCGGCCAAACTTCCTGCCATCCAGGACCTATATAATAGGCGGTGTCAGAGGAAAGCCCATAAAATTGTCAGGGACTCCAGTCACCCAAGTTATAGACTGTTTTCTCTGCTACTGCACAGAAAGCGGTACCGGAGCGCCAAGTCTAGGACCAAAAGGCTCCTCAACAGCTTCTTTCCCCGAGCCATTAAGATTGCTAAACAATTCATAAAAATCGCAACCGGACAATTTACATTGACCCCTCCCCCCACACTTTTGTACACTTCTGCAACTCGCTGTATGTTTGTTACCTATACATAGTCACTTCGCCCCCACCTACATGTACAGATTACCTCAACAAGCCTGTAACCCCGCACACTGACTTGGTACCGGTGCCCCCTGTATATAGACTTGTTATTCTTATTTTGTTACTTTTAATTATGACTTTTTATTTTAGCCTACTTGATAAATATTTTCTTCTTCTTGAACTGCACTGTTGGTTAAGGGCGTGTAAGTAAGGATTTCACTGTAAAGTCTACACTTGTTGTATTTGGTCCATGTGGCAAATAAAGTTAGATTTTATTTTATTTGACCAACAAGCTTTGACTATGTACAGACTCAGTGAGCATAGCCTTGCTATTGAGAAAAGCCGCCCTAGGCGGTTCTGGCTCTAAAGAGAAAACAGGCTATGTGCACAATGCCCAAAAATGAGGTAGAAACTGAGCTGCACTTCCAAACCTCCTGCCAAATGTATGACCATATTAGAGACACATATTTCCCTCAGATTACACAGATCCACAAAGAATTTGAAAACAAACCCAATTTTGATAAACTCCAATATCTACTGGGTGAAATACCATAGTATGCCATCACAGCAGCAAGATGTGTGACCTGTTGCCGCAAGAAAAGGGCAACCAGTGAAGAACAAACACCATTGTAAATACAACCGTATTTCTGTTAATTTATTTTCCACTTTGTACTTTAACTATTTGCACATTGTTACAACACTGTATATTGACATAATATGACATTTGAAATGCTTTATTATTTTGGAACTTCTGAGTGTAGTGTTTACTGTTAATTTGATTGTTTATTTCACTTTTGTTTGCTATCTCCTTCACTTGATTTGGCAATGTTAACATATGTTTCCCATGCCAGTAAAGCCAATTGAATAGAGAGAGAGAGAGAGAGAGAGAGAGAGAGAGAGAGAGAGAGAGAGAGAGAGAGAGAGAGCCCACTCTTCAACCAGAACCACAGCCAACACTTCAACCCATTCTTCAGTCAGAACAGAACCACAGCCCACTATTCAACAGAACCACAGCCCACTCTTCTGTCAGAACAGAAGCACCAGGCACATTAAGTGGAAGGGGGGTGGCGGGTGAGTATGTGACGCCACAGGTAACCGAGTGGAACGTGATGGTCGGTTTAGTGACGTGTCCATGAACAGGAGGATAATCGGGAAACTACAGAAAATGTAACAGAGCAAATCTCTGTGTTTCTCTCTCTCTCTTTTTCTTTCTCTCTCCCCATCTCTGCCTTTCTCCCTCTCTCTCCTTCCCTCTCTCTTTCCATGCGTGACAACAGCGCTGCCTGGTCAGGATTAGAGCCACTAGTTACGCTGCCTTCAAACCAAGGAGCTCTTGCTGACTCACCCACAGAAAGAAATAGGCATTCTATAGGAAAAGGGAAATGTTATTTCTGTCCTGAAGCCTGTATACTGGATAGGTTCTACTACAGTATATGACAGTATAGGCCCATGGTGACTCAGTGATAGAGTTACCATATGTCACACTGTACTCAACCTCTGGAAAAGGTTAGAATGTTTGGCCTGAATTTAAATCAACAACATGACAGTGACATTTACATAAAAGTCACAGGTTCAAAGTCTCTGCCCCTGTGTATGGTGTGTGTGTATGGTGTGTGTGTGCGTACATGCATGTGTATGTGTGCGTGTGTATATGTGCATGCATGTGTATGGTGTATCTGGCAGGGTTAGGGCTACCTGGGCTGTCTGTAAACATGAACCTGGCAGGGTTAGGGCTACCTGGGCTGTCTGTAAACATGAACCTGGCAGGGTTAGGGCTACCTGGGCTGTCTGTAAACAGGAACCTGGCAGGGTTAGGGCTACCTGGAGCTGTCTGTAAACAGTAACCTGGCAGGGTTAGGGCTACCTGGAGCTGTCTGTAAACAGTAACCTGGCAGGGTTAGGGCTACCTGGAGCTGTCTGTAAACAGTAACCTGGCAGGGTTAGGGCTACCTGGGCTGTCTGTAAACATGAACCTGGCAGGGTTAGGGCTACCTGGGCTGTCTGTAAACAGGAACCTGGCAGGGTTAGGGCTACCTGGAGCTGTCTGTAAACAGTAACCTGGCAGGGTTAGGGCTGCCTGGGGCTGTCTGTAAACAGGAACCTGGCAGGGTTAGGGCTACCTTGAGATGTCTGTAAACAGGAACCTGCCAGGGTTAGGGCTACCTAGGGCTGTTTGTAAACAGGAACCTGGCAGGGTTAGGGCTACCTGGGGCTGTCTGTAAACAGGAACGAGGCAGGGTTTGGGCTACCTAGGGCTGTTTGTAAACAGGAACCTGGCAGGGTTAGGGCTACCTGGGGCTGTCTGTGGAGGGTGGAGAAACATAATATTGATACGTTGAGCCATGAGTGAAGAGACTACCGTGTGTGTGTTGGGGGTGTGTGTGTGTGTGTGTGTGTGTGTGTGTGTGTGTGTGTGTGTGTGTGTGTGTGTGTGTGTATGAGAGAGAGCTGCTATATGGGTCTAAACCCAAGGTCTAGACTATTGACCATAGATGGGCCCTGGGCCCTGGTCAAAAGTAGTGCAATTTAGGAGGCAGTCTATGTCCAATCTAATTAAGCAAGCCATTCAGTGGATGCTTTTTCTTGTTCAACAGCAGCAGAATGTGTGGTTGTCAGGGGTCAGGAAGAAGCCCTGCAGAGTGTTATTCGTAGCTGGGAGCACACAGACTTAGATTTGAGTGTGACAAGCTGCATACAGCACATATAGACAGACACAGACACACACACACACACACACACACACACACACACACACACAGTAAGCTCTGACACATCCCCCATGCATCCCAATGAGAACAGAACAGCCTCAGAGCATCAGAGCTGTGCTGCCTGCTGATGAAAATAAAAACCTGTCAAGGATTCAAGGTTTTAGAAAAAAAAGACTTCAAAGAACAAACAAAAACAAATGTTTACGACACATCAAAGCACCTCACCTGTACACACATACACACACATACACACACAAACACACACAGAGAGCTTTGTCGTAATCAGCACAGAAGTGGACAGCTTACCGTTCCCTGCTTTTGACCAGACACAGACAATCAACTCAGTTGCAGCCACTCAGCTAAATCCATGCTGTTATCCATAATGGCATCTACAATTACACACACGTCACACTGCTGCAACAACAACCCACAATGGAAACAGAGGAGGATAGAGAATAGGCAGTGCTGTGTATGGGTTATGTTTGGGCTTACAGGAAGCATATTCCTGAAGGACACACTGTCTGACTATAAATCTGACTTTTAACAAAAGCTGGAAACACTTGTGGCAACCTCCTGTGGTTACTGACAGGTTGTGCTAAAAGACAGCTCAACAAAAGACTCCGTTTGGCATTTTGTCTTTCTCCCCTTGGTGTATTTCTTTCTTTGTGTAGTGTGTGTGTGCCTGTCTGTGTGCGAGTGCGTGGGGGTGCGCAGGTGTATGTGAATGTGTGTGTGTTTTTCTATTGTAACATGTTTCTGAGAAGCAATCTTGAGACATTCCAGTTATTGGTAAATCCCATTGGGAAAATCCAGTCACTTCTTAACACTCTGTCTCTGTCCCAGATGGCACCCTATTCCCTACGTCGGGAATAGACAGAGCCTGTGTAATACCCAGCAAGTGTGAACAAGAGTAGCTTTGAAGCTCGTTATTTAAGCTCTTTATTTAACACACGTCTCAATAATTTCATCACATTTAATCGCTTTTTATTAGAACAGATTACTTCGGCCCTGCTATTTCATTTGGAATCTCTTAATAATATAATATAATCTTATAGTAAAGCCGAGTACATTGCCAGAAGATAAACCCCAACCCTTCTCCAGCTGAAATGATTTGCATGTTATGAGGCACATAATAATGACTATTCAACCAGAACAGAACCACAGCCCACTCTTCAGTCAGAACAGAACCACAGCCCATTCTTCAGTCAGAACAGAGCCACAGCTCACTCTTCAGTCAGAACAGAGCCACAGCCCATTCTTCAGTCAGAACAGAGCCACAGCTCACTCTTAAACCAGAACAGAACCACAGCTCACTCTTCAGTCAGAACAGAACCACAGCCCACTCTTCAGTCAGAACAGAACCACAGCCCACTCTTCAGTCAGAACAGAACCACAGCTCACTCTTCAGTCAGAACAGAACCACAGCCCACTCTTCAGTCAGAACAGAACCACAGCCCACTCTTCAGTCAGAACAGAACCACAGCTCACTCTTAAACCAGAACAGAACCACAGCTCACTCTTCAGTCAGAACAGAACCACAGCCCACTCTTCAGTCAGAACAGAGCCACAGCTCACTCTTAAACCAGAACAGAACCACAGCTCACTCTTCAGTCAGAACAGAACCACAGCCCACTCTTCAGTCAGAACAGAACAGAACAGAACCACAGCCCACACTTCAGTCAGAACAGAACAGAACCACAGCCCATTCTTCAGTCAGAACAGAGCCACAGCTCACTCTTAAACCAGAACAGAACCACAGCTCACTCTTCAGTCAGAACAGAACCACAGCCCACTCTTCAGTCAGAACAGAACCACAGCCCACTCTTCAGTCAGAACAGAACCACAGCCCATTCTTCAGTCAGAACAGAGCCACAGCTCACTCTTAAACCAGAACAGAACCACAGCCCACTCTTCAGTCAGAACAGAACAGAACCACAGCCCACTCTTCAGTCAGAACAGAACCACAGCTCACTCTTAAACCAGAACAGAACCACAGCTCACTCTTAAACCAGAACAGAACCACAGCCCACTCTTCAGTCAGAACAGAACAGAACCACAGCTCACTCTTCAGTCAGAACAGAACCACAGCCCACTCTTCAGTCAGAACAGAACAGAACCACAGCCCATTCTTCAGTCAGAACAGAACAGAACCACAGCTTCTTCAGTCAGAACAGAACCACAGCCCACTCTTCAGTCAGAACAGAACCACAGCTCACTCTTAAACCAGAACAGAACCACAGCTCACTCTTCAGTCAGAACAGAACCACAGCTCACTCTTCAGTCAGAACAGAACCACAGCCCACTCTTCAGTCAGAACAGAACCACAGCCCACTCTTCAGTCAGAACAGAACCACAGCCCACTCTTCAGTCAGAACAGAACCACAGCTCACTCTTAAACCAGAACAGAACCACAGCCCACTCTTCAGTCAGAACAGAACAGAACCACAGCTCACTCTTCAGTCAGAACAGAACCACAGCTCACTCTTCAGTCAGAACAGAACCACAGCCCACTCTTCAGTCAGAACAAAACAGAACCACAGCCCATTCTTCAGTCAGAACAGAACAGAACCACAGCTCACTCTTCAGTCAGAACAGAACCACAGCCCACTCTTCAGTCAGAACAGAACCACAGCTCACTCTTAAACCAGAACAGAACCACAGCTCACTCTTCAGTCAGAACAGAACCACAGCTCACTCTTCAGTCAGAACAGAACCACAGCCCACTCTTCAGTCAGAACAGAACAGAAGCACGGCAGAAGAGGCACCAGGCACATTAAGTGGAAGGGGGGCCGTTGGTGAGTATGTGACACCACAGGTAACCGAGTGTAACGTGATGGTCGGTTTAGTGACGTGTGTCCCTGAACAGGAGGATAATTGGAAAACTACAGAAAATGTAAGTGAGCAAATCCCTGTTTCTCTCACTCTCTCTTTTTCTTTCTCTCCCCATCTCTGCCTTTCTCCCTCTCTCTCCTTCCCTCTCTCTCTTTAGTGCCTCTCTTATTTATTTATATATATATATATATATATATATATATATACACAGTTGAAGTCGGAAGTTTACATACACTTAGGTTCGAGTCATTAAAACTAGTTTTTCAACCACTCCACAAATTTCTTGATAACAAACTATAGTTTCGGCAAGTCCTAACCGACTTGCCAAAACTATAGTTTGTTATCAAGAAATTTGTACAAACAATAGTAAGCAAGTATGAACACCATGGGACCACGCAGCCGTCATAGCGCTCAGGAAGGAAAGCGTTCTGTCCCCTAGAGATAGACATACTTTGGTGAGGAAAGTGAAAATCAATCCCAGAACAACAGCAAAGGACTTTGTGAAGATGCTGGAGGAAACAGGTACAAAAGTATCTATATCCACAGTAAAACAAGTCCTATATCGACATAAGCTGAAAGGCCGCTTAGCAAGCAAGAAGCCACTGCTCCAAAACCGCTATAAAAAAGCCAGACTACGGTTTGCAACTGCACAAAGGGACAAAGATCGTACTTTTTGGAGAAATGTCCTCTGGTCTGATAAAACAAAAATAGAACTGTTTGGCCATAATGACCATCGTTATGTTTGGAGGAAAAAGGGTTAGGTTTGCAAGCCGAAGAACATCATCCCAAACGTGAAGCAAGGGGGTGGCAGCATCATGTTGTGGGGGTGAGTTGTTGCAGGAGGGACTGGTGCACTTCACAAAATAGATGGCTTCATGAGGGAGGAAAATTACGTGGATATATTGAAGCAACATCTCAAGACATCAGTCAGGAAGTTAAAGCTTGGTCGCAAATGGGTCTTCCAAATGGACAATGACCCCAAGCATACAGTGGGGCAAAAAAGTATTTAGTCAGCCACCAATTGTGCAAGTTCTCCCACTTAAAAAGATGAGAGGCCTGTAATTTTCATCATAGGTACACTTCAACTATGACAGACAAAATGAGAAAAAAAAATCCAGAAAATCACATTGTAGGATTTTGTATGAATTTATTTGCAAATTATGGTGGAAAATAAGTATTTGGTCAATAACAAACATTTATCTCAATACTTTGTTATATACCCTTTGTTGGCAATGACAGAGGTCAAACGTTTTCTGTAAGTCTTCACAAGGTTTTCACACACTGTTGCTGGTATTTTGGCCCATTCCTCCATGCAGATCTCCTCTAGAGCAGTGATGTTTTGGGGCTGTTGCTGGGCAACACGAACTTCCAACTCCCTCCAAAGATTTTCTATGGGGTTGAGATCTGGAGACTGGCTAGGCCACTCCAGGACCTTGAATTGCTCCTTCGTTGGCCGGGCGGTGTGTTTGGGATCATTGTCATGCTGAAAGACCCAGCCATGTTTCATCTTCAATGCCCTTGCTGATGGAAAGAGGTTTTCACTCAAAATCTCACGATACATGGCCCCATTCATTCTTTCATTTACACGGATCAGTCGTCCTGGTCCCTTTGCAGAAAAACAGCCCCAAAGCATGATGTTTCCACCCCCATGCTTCACAGTAGGTATGGTGTTCTTTGGATGCAACTCAGCATTCTTTGTCCTCCAAACACAACAAGTTTTTACCAAAAGGTTCTATTTTGGTTTCATCTGACCATATGACATTCTCCCAATCTTCTTCTGGATCATCCAAATACTCTCTAGCAAACTTCAGACGGGCCTGGACATGTACTGGCTTAAGCAGGGGGACACGTCTGGCACTGCAGGATTTGAGTCCCTGGCGGCGTAGTGTGTTACTGATGGTAGGCTTTGTTAGGTTGGTCCCAGCTCTCTGCAGGTCATTCACTAGGTCCCCCCGTGTGGTTCTGGGATTTTTGCTGTGATCATTTTGACCCCACGGGGTGAGATCTTGCGTGGAGCCCCAGATCGAGGGAGATTATTAGTGGTCTTGTATGTCTTCCATTTCCTAATAATTGCTTCCACAGTTGATTTCTTCAAACCAAGCTGCTTACCTATTGCAGATTCAGTCTTCCCAGCCAGGTGCAGGTCTACAATTTTGTTTCTGATGTCCTTTGACAGTACTTTGGTCTTGGTCATAGTGGAGTTTGGAGTGTGACTGTTTGAGGTTGTGGACAGGTGTCTTTTATACTGATAACAAGTTCAAACAGGTGCCACTAATACAGGTAACGAGTGGAGGACAGAGAAGCCTCTTAAAGAAGAAGCTACAGGTCTGTGAGAGCCAGAAATCTTGCTTGTTTGTAGGTGACCAAATACTTATTTTCCACCATAATTTGCAAATAAATTCATTCCAAATCCTACAATGTGATTTTCTGGATTTTTTTTCTCATTTTGTCTGTCATAGTTGAAGTGTACCTATGATGAAAATTACAGGCCTCTCTCACCTTTTTAAGTGGGAGAACTTGCACAATTGGTGACTGACTAAATACTTTTTTGCCCCACTGTACATCCAAAGTTGAGGCAAAATGGCTTAAAGACAGTCAAGGTATTGGAGTGGCCATCACAAAGCCCTGACCTCAATCGTATAGAAAATGTGTGGGCAAAACTGAAAAAGTGTGTGCGAGCAAGGAGGCCTAGCAACCTGACTCAGTGACACCAGCTCTGTCAGGAGGAATGGGCCAAAATTCCCCCAACTTATTGTGGGAAGCAACTTTGTAATTATGCTTGGGGTCATTGTCAATTTAGAAGACCCATTTGCGATCAAGCTTCACCTTCCTGACTGATGTCTTGAGATGTTGCTTCAATATATTCACATCATTTTTCCTCCTAATGATGCCATCTATTTTGTGAAGTGCACCAGTCCCTCCTGCAGCATAGCACCGCTGCCATCCCTGTGCTTCACGGTTGGGATGGTGTTCTTCGTCTTGCAAGCCTCCCCCTTTTTCCTCCAAACATAACGATGGTCCTTATGGCCAAACAGTCCTATTTTTGTTTTCTCAGATCAGAGGACAATTCTCCAAAAAGTACAATCTTTGTCCACATGTGCAGTTGCAAACCGTAGTCTGGCTTTTCTATGGTGGTTTTTGGAACGAGGCAGTGTTAGGTTGCCTGTAAACATGAACCTGGCAGGGTTAGGGCTACCTGGGTTAGGGCTACCTGAAATTTGTGGAGTGGTTGAAAAACGAGTTTTAATGACTCCAACCTAAGTGTATGTAAACTTCCGACTTCAACTGTATATATATATTTCCCTCTTTTTCTTTCTCTCTCCCCATCTCTGCATTTCTCTCTCTCACTGACTGTCTTTCTATCCCCTCTCTCTCTCTCTCTCTCTCTCTCTCTCTCTCTCTCTCTCTCTCTCCTTCCCTCTCTCTCTCTTTCCATGCGTGACAACAGCGCTGCCTGGTCAGGATTAGAGCCACTAGTTACGCTGCCTTCAAACCAAGGAGCTCTTGCTGACTCACCCACAGAAAGAAATAGGCATTCTATAGGAAAAGGGAAATGCTATTTCTGTCCTGAAGCCTGAATACTGGATAGGTTCTACTACAGTATATGACAGTATAGGCCCATGGTGACTCAGTGATAGAGTTACCATATGTCACACTGTACTCAACCTCTGGAAAAGGTTAGAATGTTTGGCCTGAATTTAAATCAACAACATGACAGTGACATTTACATAAAAGTCATGGGTTCAAAGTCTCTGCCCCTGTGTATGGTGTGTGTGTGTGTGCTTGCATGTGAATGTGTGTGTGCGTGTGTGCTTGTGTGTGTGTATGCATGTGTGTTCGCGGGCATGTGTGTGCGTGTACATGGTGTGCGTAAATAGCATGCAGATACTTTCTCCTTGTTTTTATTATCTGCATGCTATTTACGCACACCATGTACACGCACACACATACCCGCGAACACACATGCATGCACACACACACACACACAAGCACACACACACACGCACACACACACACACTCCTTCTAAATCATACGTTGTAAGAGACTCCTGCCCTGAAAGATACTTTCTCCTTGTTTTTATTATCTTTCAGGGCAGGAGTCTCTTACAACGTATGATTTAGAAGGTGTGTGTGTGTGTGTGTGTGTGTGTGTGTGTGTGAGAGAGTGTATTTCTGTTCGAGAAAGATAGAGAACCTGTAAATGTGAGAGTGTACTGACGGTCAGTGTGTGCGTGCTTGCGTTAGGTAGAGATAGAGGAGGGCAATGTTGCCATTAACTTCCTCCGGGGGGGGGGGGATCAACAGAACACATGACTACATTGGGCTGTCTGTAAACAGGAACCTGGCAGGGTTAAGGCTACCTGGGGCTGTCTGTAAACAGGAACGAGGCAGGGTTAGGTTGCCTGGTGTACTTCCGGCGCCGACAGAGATGGCCGCCTCGCTTCGCGTTCCTAGGAAACTATGCAGTTTTTTGTTTTTTTACGTGTTATTTCTTACACTAGTACCCCAGGTCATCTTAGGTTTCTTTACATACAGCCGACAAGAACTACTGAATATAAGATCAGCGTCAACTCACCATCAGTACGACCAAGAATATGTTTTTCGCGACGCGGATCCTGTGTTCTGCCTTACAACCAGTGTAACCGAGTGGATCACATGCAGCGACCAAAAAAAAAAAAAAAAACGACTCAGAAAAAGAGGGAAACGAAGCGGTCTTCTGGTCAGACTCCGGAGACGGGCACATCGTGCACCACTCCCTAGCATTCTTCTTGCCAATGTCCAGTCTCTTGACAACAAGGTTGATGAAATCCGAGCAAGGGTAGCATTCCAGAGGGACATCAGAGACTGTAACGTTCTCTGCTTCACGGAAACATGGCTCACTGGAGAGACGCAATAGCGGTGCAGCCAGCGGGTTTCTCCACGCATCGCGCCGACAGAAACAAACATCTTTCTGGTAAGAAGAGGGGCGGGGGCGTATGTCTTATGGCCAACGTGACATGGTGTGATGAAAGAAACATACAGGAACTCAAATCCTTCTGTTCACCTGATTTAGAATTCCTCACAATCAAATGTAGACCGCATTATCTACCAAGAGAATTCTCTTCGATTATAATCACAGCCGTATATACCCCCCAAGCAGACACATCGATGGCTCTGAACGAACTTTATTTAACTCTCTGCAAACTGGAAACGATTTATCCGGAGGCTGCATTCATTATAGCTGGGGATTTTAACAAGGCTAATCTGAAAACAAGACTCCCTAAATTTTATCAGCATATCGATGGCAGGGTTGCGCAACCAGGGGTGGAAAGACCCTGGATCATTGTTACTCTAACTTCGCGACGCATATAAGGCCCTGCCCCGCCCCCCTTTCGGAAAAGCTGACCACGACTCCATTTTGTTGATCCCTGCCTACAGACAGAAACTAAAACAAGAAGCTCCCACGCTGAGGTCTGTCCAACGCTGGTCCGACCAAGCTGACTCCACACTCCAAGACTGCTTCCATCACGTGGACTGGGAGATGTTTCGTATTGCATCAGACAACAACATTGACGAATACGCTGATTCGGTGTGCGAGTTCATTAGAACGTGCGTTGAAGATGTCGTTCCCATAGCAACGATTAAAACATTCCCTAACCAGAAACCGTGGATTGATGGCAGCATTCGTGTGAAACTGAAGGCACGAACCACTGCTTTTAATCAGGGCAAGGAGTCTGGTAACATGACTGAATACAAACAGTGCAGCTATTCCCTCCGCAAGGCTATCAAACAAGCTAAGCGCCAGTACAGAGACAAAGTAGAATCTCAATTCAACGGCTCAGACACAAGAGGTATGTGGCAGGGTCTACAGTCAATCACGGACTACAGGAAGAAACCCAGCCCAGTCACGGACCAGGGTGTCTTGCTCCCAGGCAGACTAAATAACTTTTTGCCCGCTTTGAGGACAATACAGTGCCACTGACACGGCCTGCAAGGGAAACATGCGGTCTCTCCTTCACTGCAGGAAGTGAGTAAGACATTTAAACGTGTTAACCCTCGCAAGGCTGCAGGCCCAGGGCATCCCCAGCCGCGCCCTCAGAGCATGCGCAGACCAGCTGGCCGGTGTGTTTACGGACATATTCAATCAATCCCTATACCAGTCTGCTGTTCCCACATGCTTCAAGAGGGCCACCATTGTTCCTGTTCCCAAGAAAGCTAAGGTAACTGAGCTAAACGACTACCGCCCGTAGCACTCACATCCGTCATCATGAAGTGCTTTGAGAGACTAGTCAAGGACCATATCACCTCCACCCTACCTGACACCCTTGACCCACTCCAATTTGCTTACCGCCCAAATAGGTCCACAGACGATGCAATCTCAACCACACTGCACACTGCCCTAACCCATCTGGACAAGAGGAATACCTATGTGAGAATGCTGTTCATCGACTACAGCTCGGCATTCAACACCATAGTACCCTCCAAGGGTCATCAAGCTCGAGACCCTGGGTCTCGCCGCCCTGTGCAACTGGGTACTGGACTTCCTGACGGGGCCCCCAGGTGGTGAGGGTAGGCAACAACATCTCCTCCCCGCTGATCCTCAACACTGGGGCCCCACAAGGGTGCGTTCTGAGCCCTCTCCTGTACTCCCTGTTCACCCACGACTGCGTGGCCATGCACGCCTCCAACTCAATCATCAAGTTTGCGGACGACACAACAGTGGTAGGCTTGATTACCAACAACGACGAGACGGCCTACAGGGAGGAGGTGAGGGCCCTGAGTGTGGTGTCAGGAAAATAACCTCACACTCAACGTCAACAAAACTAAGGAGATGATTGTGGACTTCAGGAAACAGCAGAGGGAACACCCCCATCCACATCGATGGAACAGTAGTGGAGAGGGTAGCAAGTTTTAAGTTCCTCGGCATACACATCACAGACAAACTGAATTGGTCCACTCACACAGACAGCATCGTGAGGAAGGCGCAGCAGCGCCTCTTCAACCTCAGGAGGCTGAAGTCGGCTTGTCACCAAAAGCACTCACAAACTTCTACAGATGCACAATCGAGAGCATCCTGGCGGGCTGTATCACCGCCTGGTATGGCAACTGCACCGCCCTCAACCGTAAGGCTCTCCAGAGGGTAGTGAGGTCTGCACAACGCATCACCGGGGGCAAACTACCTGCCCTCCAGGACACCTACACCACCCGATGCTACAGGAAGGCCATAAAGATCATCAAGGACATCAACCACCGAGCCACTGCCTGTTCACCCCGCTGCCATCCAGAAGGCGAGGTCAGTACAGGTGCATCAAAGCTGGGACCGAGAGACTGAAAAACAGCTTCTATCTCAAGGCCATCAGACTGTTAAACAGCCACCACTAACATTGAGTGGCTACTGCCAACACACTGTCAATGACACTGACTCTACTCCAGCCACTTTAATCATGGGAATTGATGGGAAATGATGTAAATATATCACTAGCCACTTTAAACAATGCTACCTTATATAATGTTACTTACCCTACATTGTTCATCTCATATGCATACGTTGATACTGTACTCTATATCATCGACTGCATCCTTATGTAATACATGTATCACTAGCCACTTTAACTATGCCACTTGGTTTACATACTCGATATCATCTACTGTATCTTGCCTATGCTGCTCTGTACCATCACTCATTCATATATCCTTATGTACATATTCTTTATCCCCTAACACTGTGTATGACAGTATTTTTTTTTGGAATTGTTAGTTAGATTACTTGCTCGTTATTACTGCATTGTCGGAACTAGAAGCACAAGCATTTCGCTACACTCGCATTAACATCTGCTAACCATGTGTATGTGACAAATAAAATTTGATTTGATTTGATTTGATTTAAACATGAACCTGGCAGGGTTAGGGCTACCTGGGGCTGTCTGTAAACCGGAACGAGGCAGGGTTAGGTTGCCTGTAAACATGAACCTGGCAGGGTTAGGGCTACCTGGGGCTGTCTGTAAACAGGAACCTGGCAGGGTTAAGGCTACCTGGGGCTGTCTGTAAACAGGAACCTGGCAGGGTTAAGGCTACCTGGGGCTGTCTGTAAACAGGAACCTGGCAGGGTTAAGGCTACCTGGGGCTGTCTGTAAACAGGAACCTGGCAGGGTTAAGGCTACCTGGGGTTGTCTGTAAACATGAACCTGGCAGGGTTAGGGCTACCTGGGGCTGTCTGTAAACAGGAACGAGGCAGGGTTAGGTTGCCTGTAAACATGAACCTGGCAGGGTTAGGGCTACCTGGGGCTGTCTGTAAACAGGAACGAGGCAGGGTTAGGTTGCCTGTAAACATGAACCTGGCAGGGTTAGGGCTACCTGGGGTTGTCTGTAAACAGGAACGAGGCAGAGTTAGGTTGCCTGTAAACAGGAACCTGGCAGGGTTAGGGCTACCTGGGGCTGTCTGTAAACAGGAACGAGGCAGGGTTAGGGCTACCTGGGGCTGTCTGTAAACAGGAACGAGGCAGGGTTAGGTTGTCTGTAAACATGAACCTGGCAGGGTTAGGGCTACCTGGGGCTGTCTGTAAAAGGAACGACCTGGCAGGGTTAGGGCTACCTGGGGCTGTCTGTAAACAGGAACAAGGCAGGGTTAGGGCTACCTGGGGCTGTCTGTAAACAGGAACCTGGCAGGGTTAGGGCTACCTGGGGTTGTCTGTAAACAGGAACGAGGCAGGGTTAGGTTGCCTGTAAACATGAACCTGGCAGGGTTAGGGCTACCTGGGGCTGTCTGTAAACAGGAACGAGGCAGGGTTAGGTTGCCTGTAAAAATGAACCTGGCAGGGTTAGGGCTACCTGGGGCTGTCTGTAAACAGGAACGAGGCAGGGTTAGGTTGCCTGTAAACATGAACCTGGCAGGGTTAGGGCTACCTGGGGCTGTCTGTAAACAGGAACCTGGCAGGGTTAGGGCTACCTGGGGTTGTCTGTAAACAGGAACGAGGCAGGGTTAGGTTGCCTGTAAACATGAACCTGGCAGGGTTAGGGCTACCTGGGGCTGTCTGTAAACAGGAACGAGGCAGGGTTAGGTTGCCTGTAAACATGAACCTGGCAGGGTTAGGGCTACCTGGGGCTGTCTGTAAACAGGAACGAGGCAGGGTTAGGTTGCCTGTAAACATGAACCTGGCAGGGTTAGGGCTACCTGGGGCTGTCTGTAAACAGGAACGAGGCAGGGTTAGGTTGCCTGTAAACATGAACCTGGCAGGGTTAGGGCTACCTGGGGTTGTCTGTAAACAGGAACGAGGCAGAGTTAGGTTGCCTGTAAACAGGAACCTGGCAGGGTTAGGGCTACCTGGGCTGTCTGTAAACAGGAACGAGGCAGGGTTAGGGCTACCTGGGGCTGTCTGTAAACAGGAAGGCTACCTGCCTGTAAACATGAACCTGGCAGGGTTAGGTTGCTGTCTGTAAACATGAACCTGGCAGGGTTAGGGCTACCTGGGGCTGTCTGTAAACAGGAACAAGGCAGGGTTAGGGCTACCTAGGGCTGTCTGTAAACAGGAACCTGGCAGGGTTAGGGCTACCTGGGGTTGTCTGTAAACAGGAACGAGGCAGGGTTAGGTTGCCTGTAAACATGAACCTGGCAGGGTTAGGGCTACCTGGGGCTGTCTGTAAACAGGAACAAGGCAGGGTTAGGTTGCCTGTAAAAATGAACCTGGCAGGGTTAGGGCTACCTGGGGCTGTCTGTAAACAGGAACGAGGCAGGGTTAGGTTGCCTGTAAACATGAACCTGGCAGGGTTAGGGCTACCTGGGGCTGTCTGTAAACAGGAACCTGGCAGGGTTAGGGCTACCTGGGGTTGTCTGTAAACAGGAACAGGGAGGCAGGGTTAGGTTGCCTGTAAACATGAACCTGGCAGGGTTAGGGCTACCTGGGGCTGTCTGTAAACAGGAACGAGGCAGGGTTAGGTTGCCTGTAAACATGAACCTGGCAGGGTTAGGGCTACCTGGGGCTGTCTGTAAACAGGAACCTGGCAGGGTTAGGGCTACCTGGGGGTGTCTGTAATCAGGAACCTGGTAGGGTTAGGGCTACCTGGGGCTGTCTGTAAACAGGAACCTGGCAGGGTTAGGGCTACCTGGGGCTGTCTATAATCAGGAACCTGGCAGGGTTAGGGCTACCTGGGGCTGTCTATAATCAGGAACCTGGCAGGGTTAGGGCTACCTGGGGCTGTCTATAAACAGGAATCTGGCAGGGTTAGGGCTACCTGGGGCTGTCTGTAAACAGGAACGAGGCAGGGTTAGGTTGCCTGTAAACATGAACCTGGCAGGGTTAGGGCTACCTGGGGCTGTCTGTAAACAGGAACCTGGCAGGGTTAGGGCTACCTGGGGTTGTCTGTAAACAGGAACGAGGCAGGGTTAGGTTGCCTGTAAACATGAACCTGGCAGGGTTAGGGCTACCTGGGGCTGTCTGTAAACAGGAACGAGGCAGGGTTAGGTTGCCTGTAAACATGAACCTGGCAGGGTTAGGGCTACCTGGGGCTGTCTGTAAACAGGAACGAGGCAGGGTTAGGTTGCCTGTAAACATGAACCTGGCAGGGTTAGGGCTACCTGGGGCTGTCTGTAAACAGGAACCTGGCAGGGTTAAGGCTACCTGGGGTTGTCTGTAAACAGGAACGAGGCAGGGTTAGGTTGCCTGTAAACATGAACCTGGCAGGGTTAGGGCTACCTGGGGCTGTCTGTAAACAGGAACGAGGCAGGGTTAGGTTGCCTGTAAACATGAACCTGGCAGGGTTAGGGCTACCTGGGGCTGTCTATAAACAGGAACCTGGCAGGGTTAGGGCTACCTGGGGCTGTCTATAATCAGGAACCTGGCAGGGTTAGGGCTACCTGGGGCTGTCTGTAAACAGGAACCTGGCAGGGTTAGGGCTACCTGGGGATGTCTGTAAACAGGAACCTGGCAGGGTTAGGGCTATCTGGGGATGTCTGTAATCATGAACCTGGCAGGGTTAGGGCTACCTGGGGCTGTCTGTAATTAAGGAACCTGGCAGGGTTAGGGCTACCTGGGGCTGTCTGTAATTAAGGAACCTGGCAGGGTTAGGGCTACCTGGGGCTGTCTGTAATTAAGGAACCTGGCAGGGTTAGGGCTACCTGGGGCTGTCTGTAATCAGGAACCTGGCAGGGTTAGGGCTACCTCGGGCTGTCTGTAATCAGGAACCTGGCAGGGTTAGGGCTACCTGGGGCTGTCTGTAATCAGGAACCTGGCAGGGTTAGGGCTACCTGGGGCTGTCTGTAATCAGGAACCTGGCAGGGTTAGGGCTACCTGGGGCTGTCTGTAATCAGGAACCTGGCAGGGTTAGGGCTACCTGGGGCTGTCTGTAATCAGGAACCTGGTATAATAATAATGAGATCTAGGTCTGCTTTGCTATTACAGCTAATTACAGTGTAAATAGAAACCCGGCCTACTAAATGACAAGCACATTTACCCCGTTGTGCTGTAAGGTGTTCTTTTATCTGGTTTTATTGCTATTTTGAGTTACCAGGGCTGGCAGAGTGTCTCTATTTAATACTGTGCGTTTCCCAGACTTTGTTCTGGACCTGGGTACTGTGTAGAGGCCTCAGATTGCATGTCTTGTGTTGTTCCGATGAGTGTCCGAACTGTGTGCCAACTGCTTGAACAGACAGTTCGGTACTTTCAACACTTTGAGCCAGGAGAGATGGAACTGCATGTTACTGACATTCACCCTCCGTGTACATCTGAGTGCAATACGAGCCACGTACATCCAACAGCAATTTACCTACACTACCGTTCAAAGGTTTGGAGTCACTTAGAAATGTAAAGCAAATCTGTTGTCCATTAAAATAACATCAAAATGATCAGAAATACAGTGTAGACATTGTTAATGTTGTAAATGACTATAGTAGCTGGAAACTGCTGATTTTTTAAAATGGAATATCTACATAGGCGTACAGAGGTCCATTATCAGCAACCATCACTCCTGTGTTCCAATGGCACGTTGTGTTAGCTAATCCAAGTTTATCTACTCCCTTCACAGAACAGCGCAAACTGTCTCTAACCAGAATAGAAATAGGAGAGGGAGGCCCCGGTGCACAGCTGAGCAAGAGGGAGTAGTACACAGCATTGTACGAGATCTTCAGTTTCTTGGCAATTTCCAGCATGGAATAGCCTTCATTTCTTCAGAACAAGAATAGACTGACGAGTTTAAAAAACAAGGACATTTCTAAGTGACCCCAAACTTTTGAACAGTAGTGTATGTCCCTCTTTCCCATACATGACCACACAACTGGGAAGTAGTCCAGGTGCGACAAAACTAGTGCCTGTAGGACCTGTCTGGTCGATGTCAAGAAAGCAGAGCAACGCCTTACCATGGACAGACCTCTTCCTATTTTAGCAACCATTGAGTCTAGATGTTTTGACCATAACAGCTTGCAGTATCTAGGGTTCACCCAGCTGTTTAGTCTCTTCAACATGGTCAATCGCATACATTAGTTGAGCAGATGGAAATTTACTTTAGCTCAACGGGCTAACAGTCTTGTGGTGGTTGCAGCAGACTTAGGTTTGAACCCCAGTCAGTCACATAATGACAATAGGGATGGTCTGTAGACTGTTTAGACTGTAGACAATTAATGACTATAGGCTGTGTAGACTGTTTGGACTGTTTAGACTGCAAGACTGTTTAGACTGCAAGACTGTTTAGACTGCAAGACTGTTTAGACTGCAGACTGCATTGTTTTCATTGTTCCCCTCTAACCAGGGACTGATTTAGACCTGGGACACTAGGTAGGTGCAATTAAATATCAAGTAGAACAGAAAACCAGCAGGCTCCGGCCCTTGTAGGGTAAGAGTTGAATACACCTGGTTGTAGACTGTACAGCAAACCTCTCTTTCAGTTGAGCAGATGGCCATCAACTGAAAAAATGATTGTGGGGCTGTGCTTTGGCAAAGTGGGTGTGGCTATATCCTGCCTGTTTGGCCCTGTCCGGGGGTATCATCGGATGGGGCCACAGTGCCCCTGACCCCTCCTGTCTCAGCCTCCAATATTTATGCTGCAGTAGTTTATGTGTCAGGGGCTAGGGTCAGTCTGTTATATCTGGAGCATTTCTCCTGTCTTATCCGGTGTCCTGTGTGAATTTAAGTTCTCTAATTCTCTTTCTTTCTTTCTTTCTTTTCTTTCTTTCTTTCTTTCTTTCTTTCTTTCTTTTTTCTTTCTTTCTTTCTTTCTTTCTTTCTTTTTTTTCTTTCTTTCTTTCTTTCTTTCTTTCTTTCTTTTCTTTCTTTCTTTCTTTCTTTCTTTCTTTCTTTTTTTTTCTCTCTCTCTCTCTCTCTCTCTCTCTCTCTCTCTGAGGACCTAAGCCCTAGAACCATGCCTCAGGACTACCTCGCATGATGACTCCTTGCTGTCCCCAGTCAACCTGGCCGTGCTGCTGCTCCAGTCTCAACTGTTCTGCCTGCGGCTATGGAACCCTGACCTGTTCACCGGACGTGCGACCTGCTACCTCCCAGACCTGCTGTTTTCAACTCTATAGAGACAGCAGGAGCGCTAGAGATACTCTGAATGATCGGCTATGAAAAGCCAACTGACATTTACTCCTGAGGTGCTGACCTGTTGCACCCGCGACAACCACTGTGATTATTATTATTTGGCCCTGCTGCTCATCTATGAACATTTGAACATCTTGGCCATGTTCTGTTATCTCCACCCGTCACAGCCGGAAGAGGACTGACCACCCCTCATAGGTGGCTCCGATTTAGACCTGGTTCCTCTCTAGGTTTCTTCCTAGGTTCTGGCCTTTCTAGGGAGTTTTTCCTAGCCACTGTGCTTCTACACCTGCATTGCTTGCTGTGTGGGCTTTTAGGCTGGGTTTCTGTACAGCACTTTGTGACATCAGCTGATGTAAGAAGGGATTTATAAATAAATTTGATTGATCGATTGATTGCGTCTCAAATTGGGGGATAGGCATTTAAACAACAGGAGCACTAATCAACACAGTAATTAAAAGATGCTTTGAAACCTTGGTAACAAGCAGCACTTTTTCTCCACTGAAACAAAGGCCATTAAAATGAATTAGCCAGTGACACAGACACTACTGTAACCAAGGGCTGTAGCTTTGCACTCTGCTGTAAAGCTCACAGTCCCATACCATCACAGACATAATTTTGTCAGAGAAACTCCACCCTCTTCCATCTCATCTAATTATATGGCAGGTTAAGGTAGCAGAAAAGACCTGGGTACAGATTGTTATAGAACATTGCCCCAAAACTGGCAACTGGCTGGATGCTTTTATTTTCATCACTTTAACCAATATAATGTTTTCTGCAGGGTTTGACTTCTTTTTCTGGAACCTGAACCGAGGTGCTCTTGAAACACAGGTTTTTCTGCTGCTATGTGATGCTGCTGAGGTGAGGCTGTACTGTTCGCAGGGGGATGGGGGCGAAAAGATGAAAGTTGTGCTGAATATGCACTTTAATGGAAGAACAAATTAATTCCAAATTGTCTGTGAGCAGATGAGGCTCAGTACAGTGTGCTGGTCGCTAGCCAGAGAGAGAGAGAGAGAGAGCAAAAAAGAGAGAAAAGAGCGAGCGAGGGAGAGGGCAGATAATTAAGATCAGAGAGTGGAACAGGGACAGTATGTCAGGCTTAGGAAAGGACACATTTACACAAGGGCCCCTGCCCTGCTACTGTCTATGGGTAAGAGAACACATCTCTCCTCTCAATTTTCCAATTCAAAGGGGCTTTTTTGGCATGGGAAACATACACTACATGACCAAAAGTATGTGGACACGTGCTTGTTGAACATCTCATTCCAAAATCATGGCCATTAGTATGCCACAAATATGCCACAAAGTTGGAAGCACAGAATCGTCTAGAATGTCATTGTATGCTATAGCGTTAAGACTTCCCTTCAGTGGAACTATGGGGCCTAGTCCAAACCATGAAAAACAGCCCCAGACCATTATTCCTCCTCCACCAAACTTTACAGTTGTACTATGCAAGCCGACTCTTGGCATTGCGCATGGTGATCTTTAGGCTTGTGTGCGGTTGCTTGGCCATGCAAACCCATTTCATGATGCTCCTGACAAACAGTTATTGTGCTGACGTAGCATCCAGAGGCTGTTTGGAACTTGGTAGTGAGTGTTGCAACTGAGGACAGTATCTCTTTATAGAGAGACTCGTATTTCCCGCCAAAACACCTCTAGTCACAGTCGTTTAACGTGCGGACCGCAGCTGAACCAAACCCGTGGGGCGTTCCGGTTCAGAGCAGAGCTAATGAGAACCATGGGGGTGGTTTCTGATTCTGAGACAAAAGTATTGCTCTTGTACACCAGGGCGGACGTTACCGACACAAAGCATAAGTGAGTGAAACATACCGGGCTGCCAGCCAGGCATACAAACTCCCCTCCACCCTCTACTCTCTACTCTCTGCAGGCAAAACCCAGCGCATGAACCACAACCATTATCCAGGAAACATACTTGAATCGTTTCATGCTGATTGAACTGGCTACAGAGACAAAGAAGGGGTCATGGAGTCAGCTAATAGGACAAGAAAGGGGTTTCTACCGTACTAAATTACAACAACAAGCTCCATATAATATGGCAGCTTCTTCATGTGTTTAAAGACTGAACAGAGCTGAACGGAGTCATGCCACATGTGGTGCTCTCTGTCCATGCATTCTTAACATTTACTGTGAACATACAGGCCTACCTTTCATTCAGCTCTCAGAGTGAGGCCTCGCTAGGTTTTATTTCCCATCCTCTGGAGGAACTGTGAGCTTAATCTCTTTACACTACTCCTAAAACCAACAGGCGCAGCATAGTTAACGCACCACTACCAACAACATATTGAGCTTTTTCAGTTCAGTTATAACAACTTATTGAGGAAGAATTTGAGAAGAAACTCCTAGCATTCAGTAAACTTTGAACACCCCTTGCAAGTAAAGATAAAATCTTTCCACTTTCAAAACTGAAAATAGACATCTTGCATCTTCCAAAGACACTAGTCTGTGGCTGTATTGGCAGTCCATAATCTCCTAAACAAGTGGCACACTGAGAGTAATACATCAGCGGTATGAAGGAGCTGGGCACTGGTCACAAGATAAGATGGGCAGAGTGAGGTTGCCTCTTATCAGCATGGGCAGACTGGTACTGGGCTGATGAGCCTGGTGGAGGACTGTAGAACTATTGCTTAACACAGTACACACACACAAACACACACAATTTTACTTACGCAGTACACACATACTTTTACATTTACATTTTAGTCAATTAGCAGACACTCTTATCCAGAGCGACTTACAGGAGCAATTAGGGTTAAGTGCCTTGCTTAAGGGCACATTGGCAAATGTCTCACCGCCTTGGCTTAGGATTTGAACCAGCGACCAGATGGTTCTGGGCTGCATTACAAGACAGCTGCACAACGGATGGCTCCAGAGAGAGGGCAGACTCAAAGCCGTGCGGTGCCCATAAAATACCCAGTATCTCATTACTGATGTTGGGCGATTAGGACTGGCGCGTAGTTGACATTCCAACTCATCCCAAAGGTGTTCGATGGGATTAAGGTCAGGGCTCTGTGCAGGCCAGTCAAGTTCTTCCACACCGATCTCGACAAACCCTTTCTGTATGGATTTCACATTGTGAATGGAGGCATTGTCATACTTAAACAGGAAAGGGCCTTCCCCAAACTGCTGTCACAAAGTTGGAAGCACAGAATAGTCTAGAATGTCATTGTATGCTGTCATGTTAAGATTTCCCTTCAATGGAACTAAGCGGCCTAGCCCGAACCATGAAAAATAGCCCTGGACCATTATTCGTCCTCCACCAAACTTAACAGTTGGCACTACGCATTTGGGCAGGTAGAGTTCTCCTGTCATCCACCAAACACAGATTAGTCCGTCGGACTGCCAAATGGTGAAGTGTGGTTCATCACTCCAGAGAACACGTTTCCACTGCTCCGGAGTCCAATGGCGGCGAGCTTTACACCACTCCAGCCAACGCTTGACATTGTGCATGGTGATCTTATGCTTGTGTGCGGCTGCTCGCCCACGGAAACCCATTTCTGCTCCCGACGAACAGTTATTGTGCTGACATTGCTTTCAGAGGCAGTTTGGAACTTGGTAGTGAGTGTTGTAACCGAGGACAGATGATTTTTACATGCTACGTGCTTCATTGTTGCTCCTAGATGTTTCCACTTCACAATTACAGCACTTTCAGAAATTTGACAAACTGACTTGTTGGAAAGGTGGTATCCAATGACGGTGCCATGTTGAAAGTCACTGCACTCTTCAGTATGGGCCATTCTACTGCTAATGTTTGTCTATGGAGATTGCATCGCTGTGTGCTCAATTCTTTACACCTGTCAACAACGGGTGTGGCTGAAATATAGCCGAATCCACTCATTTAAAGGGGTGTCCACATACTTTTGGCCATATAATGTAAGTCATGTGTGGAGCATTTCATATAACAACCACTGTGTAGGCTAGGCCTATTATAGTTTACATTATAAAAATCTATAAAATAAAAAAAAGTAATTTCAACCCTACTGCCAGCCCTCTCTCACGCCTCACTCCAGTTGTAGCCAGCCCTCTCTCACGCCTCACTCCAGTTGTAGCCAGCCCATAGGCTACCTCAGATGCCAACCTACATCAGTAGGCTAAACGATGAAGCCTTCAACAGAGGAATTGCAACGTTTTGTTGCAGCCAAGTACCCATCCCTAACATGAACATTAGAGTCAAGGAAAGAGCTATTTTTTTGTTGCTACATTTGATGGAGTTGTCTTTGACAAAGAAGGAACCGAGTACACGGCTTGTAAAAAATGCTGCTGTTTAATCAAATAGGCTACCAAACAGAGAGTGGCCTGAAGCGGCAGAGCTGCTCATTCTTGCAACAACTTTACAGTCAAGCCCAATTGTTTGAGTATTTAACTAAACACGTGCAATCTGAGGTGAAGAGTGAAATACAAATAGATTGACTTATGCAGTACTGCCGCTCAGGTTTTTGTTCATGTTTTTGTTCATGTTGTAATGCTGAGCAGACCATCCTGCTGGGTCTCTGTCATCCTCCAGCCTTAACCCATCTACATCCAGGTCATTTAGAATATGTTCTTATCCACAGCAACTTTGGCCTACAGTCAGTGCATTTAACTATAATAGGTAAGAGGACCACACAGTCGCATAATGCATTAATGACATTATTATCAATACTTCCTAAACAAACACAATAGCCTCCATATGTCTGTGCTCAAAAATTTGCACAGGACAGAAAGGTTCTCGGGGTTATAGAACAGTACAGGAAAATAATTTACAGGACAAGATGGGACAGGAATGAATTTTCACTCCAGTGTCAACCTGTAGTGTGTCTGTGTGTGTGTGTGTGTGTGTGTGTGTGTCTGTGTGTCTGTGTGTGTGTGTGTGTGTCTGTGTGTGTCTGTGTGTCTGTGTGTCTGTGTGTGTGTGTGTGTGTGTGTGTGTGTGTGTGTGTGTGTGTGTGTGTCTGTGTGTGTCTGTGTGTGTCTGTGTGTGTCGCAGGCAGTTGTTTCACTCTGTATTATCAGATCTGACCCATCACAGCACTGAGAGAAAAGGCGTATGTTTTTTTTGTTCAATTGGCGCAGCAATCCGTTGACATTAATGCAGCGGTAAACAGAGTGAAACTGTGGTGACCTCCAGAGCCAAGGAGACAGAGATCGAAGGAAGCATTCTACTACGGTACTCTTACATGAATGGGAGGGGGGCCTAAAGCCTTCATAAACCATTCATTAAGCCTTCATAATCCCTGAACATGACATGCATAAGCATATATGCATGTGTGTTTACTTCCCATGCATATGATCTTCCTAATGGAAACATTAGTTAACATGCCCATTAAACGTGTCGCTCCTCTCCGGTGAGAGCTGAAAGGGGAGATAGGCATCTGAAGGCTGTGTCCCCAAAGCACCTGAGGGCTGGCGTGCCATACGGTTGTACGCTCGTCATCGCATTCCAGTGAGTCCTCACTGCACAAACACACACACACACACTCCGCTCACATTCAGCACATTCAGCAGAGCACAATACCTTCCTTTCATTCTGTCCTGTGCGCGTGATTATTGGGGTGGGGGGGTTGGGGTTGGTAGACAGCCTAGAATGCAACGTGACTGACTATTTACTGTAACCAGTGAAACTCACTCTTTCTCTGACTGCTGCATGAATGATTCCAGGAGGATCACTGTTCGTTGGTTCACCTGACCTTTCCATGAATGTAGATCCATCAGAGATTAGCGTGTGAGAGAGTACCGGAGGCAGGTATGCAGTCCACCTGTCCTGGGAGATTTGAGTTATATAAGTCCAGCCTTGACAGCTTTCTGAACCTGGTGCGTAGACGTAACGTTGCTACATCTGCAGTGCCTCAATTTCAAACTGAGGAGCTGTAATCTCAGACAGTGAGGGAGCACTCTGAACTCATTCTATGTCCCCAATTTACCCAGCACTCCCACTTTTGGAGGCAGCGGTAGCCTTGAGGGTAGAGAGGCAGGCTTTTAACCAGAGGGTTGTTGGTTTGAATCTATGGACTGACACAGACTGGCGGGATTCTGTGTCCTCTCCTTCCATATCCCCAATTACGCTCTCCTTTGCTCTGAAAGAAGATGATGGTAGAGTTTCTCTGGACAAGACTGAATCCTCCACTTCTAATCCATGTCTTCATCCCACAGGAGGACAGACAGAGCTGAGAACTCATCTCTTCAGGCTCCAGTCGCTGAGCCCAGAGTGTGAGGTTGAGTGATGAACAAGCTCCTCCTCTATAGCACCATGTCTGTTTTCAGCTTCTATCGCCGTGGACAGATGACAGTTATAACCTTAAGCTGAGGGAACAAGAAAACCCTTGGCGGCGGTCAGAAGCAATATCTGTTCCTGGCTTGCCGTGTGAGCCACACAGTGTGGTCCCATCAAACAATGTCACTGTCATCTTCTGTTCCACACATCGTGAGACAACATGATTCGTGACAGGCCACTCGAAGCTGGCCAGTTGAGTCTCAGGGACGAACGTTAATCCAGCTGAATCTACCCTTCTTGCACCAAAGGATTCCCTCCCTCGGAATCAAAATCGGATTAAATATGTAGACTATATTATGTTAGGCAAGACTTTTGTTGTTGGTCCACAGATGTTCAGTACACTTAAAGGCCCCATCCCTGAACTGTTTACCAAAAAAAGTGGCTGGGTGACCCTCTGTTGTTTTCTGAATTCCAGATTTCCCCTTTAACCAGTGAAAATCCCCAAGCACCTCAGTCTCTACAATTAGGCTTCTTATGGGCTTCTTATCTGTAATTGCTGCCTAAGTGTCGATTACTTGAGGTCTCACTCAATACACGTCTCTGTCTGAACATGCCAGGACACAGCAAGCAGACGCATGCCAACCCCTACCAGACTGACAGCCAGGCAAGCACACTGCAAACCAACCTCTAAACACAGCACTTAGGTTTTACATAGCACCATTCAGTGTCAAATCAACGTAAAATACATCCCTATTACGATATGCTTCCTTTGCATTATGGCCTGACATTGTGCATGGTGCTCTATGCCACAGTTCAAATGTCCATAGACATTAATGGAGGACTGATAAAAAAGGGAACGCAAAGGAGCCCAGAGGGAGAGTAAAGAAGGAAAAATCTCCCTTCTGGTTCTATGTTGCTCAGTTGGTAGAGCATGGCACTAGCCATGCCAGGGTAGTGGGTTCGATTCCAGTTGGGGCCACCGATATGAAAATGTGTTCACTGACTGATAAAATAATATATGCCAATTATCAGCTGCTTTTATCCAAAGCATACATTTTACGTATGGGTGGTCCCGGTAATCAAACCCACTACCCTGGAGTTACAAGCACCAGGATCTACCAACAGATCTGCAAAGGACCATGTAAGTCTGAGGGCTGACGTAAGTCGCTTTGGCTAAATGGCAGATGTGAGCAAAGAAGGAAAAACCTTGCTTCCGTTTTCCATATAGCTTTCCACACTAAACTACTAATTTGTCTCATGGATGGTAGTAGAAGTCTCGTCGTTCATTCTCTTGAGTGGCGGGGAGTTGATCAAAAGAGCAGTGGTAAGAGCAGGAGAGACAGGAAACGGCTGGTTTACCTGGTGCTCCATCACTGCTGTCTGAGCCGTAATGGGAAATCTATCAGGTATTAAGTGGAGGCTGTGGAGCATGGCTAAGCAGCAGGCACTCTTCATGAGTCACTCTGACAGAAGCAGCACATATATATATATTATGCGTCCAAAATGGCACCCTATTCCATAAGTAGTGCACTACTTTTGACCAAGACCCATATGGAGCTGGTCGTATTAGGGAATCCATCAGTTATTAAGTGAAGCCAGTGGACTACATAGGGAATCCTTTTAAGTCCAAACAATCCAGTTTTTTCAGCATATACCCTAACAGACGACTATACAGAAAGGCTTATATGCTACCCTCACAGACTACTAAGCAGAGCACACTCAATACAGTGAAGACGGAGAACATCACTATCACTGTGTAATGTTACTGTAAGCACTGCACAACAGCATACAGCAGATGATGAGACTGGGTGATAACTGCACAACAGCATACAGCAGATGATGAGACTGGGTGATAACTGCACAACAGCATACAGTAGATGATGAGACTGGGTGATAACTGCACAACAGCATACAGTAGATGAGACTGGGTGATAACTGCACAACAGCATACAGTAGATGATGAGACTGGGTGATAACTGCACAACAGCATACAGTAGATGAGACTGGGTGATAACTGCACAACAGCATACAGTAGATGAGACTGGGTGATAACTGCACAACAGCATACAGCAGATGATGAGACTGGGTGATAACTGCACAACAGCATACAGTAGATGAGACTGGGTGATAACTGCACAACAGCATACAGTAGATGAGACTGGGTGATAACTGCACAACAGCATACAACAGATGATGAGACTGGGTGATAACTGCACAACAGCATACAGTAGATGATCAGACTGGGTGATAACTGCACAACAGCATACAGTAGATTAGACTGGGTGATAACTGCACAACAGCATACAGCAGATGATGAGACTGGGTGATAACTGCACAACAGCATACAACAGATGATGAGACTGGGTGATAACTGCACAACAGCATACAGTAGATGATCAGACTGGGTGATAACTGCACAACAGCATACAGTAGATGAGACTGGGTGATAACTGCACAACAGCATACAGCAGATGATGAGACTGGGTGATAACTGCACAACAGCATACAGCAGATGATGAGACTGGGTGATAACTGCACAACAGCATACAGCAGATGATGAGACTGGGTGATAACTGCACAACAGCATACAGCAGATGATGAGACTGGGTGATAACTACACAACAGCATACAGTAGATGAGACTGGGTGATAACTGCACAACAGCATACAGCAGATGATGAGACTGGGTGTGTCTCCTTGTTCGGCCTGCCTTTTAGCCACCGCCGATCCACTTTTCATTTTCCATTTGTTTTGTCTTTGTTTTACACACCTGATTTCAATCTGTTTCATTATTTAACCCTCTGTTCCCCCATGTTTTTTTGTGAGTGATTGTTTTATTGTATTTTCGGCCTGTCATGGTGTGCGTGTATTTGTTACTTTGTATATTATACATTTTGAGTAAAAGTACGTTGATTACTCATATCTGCTGTCCTGCGCCTGACTCTCTACACCAGCTACACATAGGACCCATTACAGGGTGATAACTGCACAACAACATACAGCAGATGATGAGACTGGTTGATAAACAAGGGAAGAGCAGAGTGTGAGCCAGGTGTGATGAAGAGATATACTGTCAGAACAGATTAGTATAAACAGAAAAAAGGGGAGTTTAGAGGACAAGAAAAATAACAAGCTGTCACTTAACGAGGCTATAACCAGGAAGACTTACATCCAGAGGCTGCTTTTCTGGTTGTCGGCGTATTTAATGCCGCGTCATTAAGAGACACAATGCTCAACTTCCATCTACACGTCTCCCTCTCTACTAGGGGCAATAAAGTACTAGACCACTGTTATTCTACCCACAAGCAAACACACAAGGCCCTCCCTCGTCAACCATTCGGCAAATTAGATCATGACTCTGTACAAGCAGAAGCTCAAACAGGATGTACCTGTGACTCTCCAGAATCAGAGATCATGCTACAGGACTGCTTTGCTAGCCCTGATTGGAATATCTTTCATGACTAAACACCTCAGTCATGGTACTCCAGGTCGGGTTCTCAGAGCTTGCACAGAACAGCTGGCAGACATATTCATGGTCATTTTCAACCTCTCCTGGTTCCAGTCTGTAATCCCTACATGTTTTAAGATGACCACCATCATTCCTGTTCCCAAGAACTCTAAGGCTTCATGCCACAATGACTACCGCCTTGTAGCACTCACATATGTAATCATGAAGTGCTTTGAGAAGCTGGTTATGGCACACATCAACTCCATCATCCCAGACGTCCTAGACCCACTCCAATTTGCATACCTCCCCAACAGATCCATAGACGATGCAATCTCAATTGCACTCTACACAGCACTAACCCACCTAGATAAGAGAAATACCTATGTGAAAATGCATCGACTACAGCTCAGAGTTCAACATAATTGTCCCCTCCAAGCTCATCACTAAGCTTAGGACCCGGTGACCGAACAACATCCCCTCCGTCAACGTCAGTAAGACCATGAAGCAGATCGTGGACTACAGGAGGGTTGCAGTCAAGCAGGTTTAGAACTTCAAGTTCCTTGGTGTCCAAATCACTAAGAACTTAAATGGTCCACACATGCGCTCATAGTCGTGAAGAAGACGCGACAGTGCCTCTTTCCCCCCAGGAGGTTTAAAAGGTTTGGCATGGGCCCTCAAATCCACAAAAAGTTCTACAGCTGTACCATTGAGAGCATCTTGACTGGCTGCATCACTGCTTGGTATGGCAATAGCACCGCCCTCGATCGCATGGTGCTACAGAGGGCAGTGCAAACAGCCCAGTACAGTGCCTTGCAAAAGTATTCATCCCCCTTGACGTTTTTTTCATATTCTGTTGCATTACAACCTGCAATTTAAATGGATTTTTATTTGGATTTCACGGAATGGACATACATACACAAAATAGTCCAAATTGGTGAAGTAATATGAAAAAAAATTATTGTTTCAAAAAATTTAACAAAAAAACCCAACAAAAAAGTTGTGCGTGCATATGTATTCACCCCCTTTGCTATGAAGCCCCTAAATAAGATCTGGTGCCCCCAATTACCTTCAGAAGTCACATAATTAGTTTAGTAAAGTCCACCTGTGTGCAATCTAAGTGTAACATGATCTCAGTATATGTACACCTGTTCTGAAAGGCCCCAGAGTCTGCAACACCACTAAGCAAGGGGCACCACCAAGCAAGTGGCACCATGAATACCAAGGAGCTCTTCAAACAGGTCAGGGACAAAGTTGTGGAGAAGTACCAATCAGGGTTGGGTTATAAAAAAATATCTGAAACTTTGAACATCCCATGGAGCACCATTAAATCCATTATTAAAAAATGGAAAGAATATGGCACCACAACAAACCTGCCAAGAGAGGGCCCCCCACCAAAACTCACAGACCAGGCAAGGAGGGCATTAATCAGAGAGGCAACAAAGAGACCAAAGATAACCCTGAAGGAGCTGCAAAGCTCCAAAGCGGAGATTGGAGTATCTGTCCATAGGACCACTTTAAGCCGTACACTCCACAGAGGTGAGCTTTACGGAAGAGTGGCCAGAAAAAAAGCCAATACTTAAAGAAAAAAAATAAGCAAACATGTTTGGTGTTCGCCAAAAGGCATGTGCGAGACTCCCTAAACATTTGGAAGAAGGTACTCTGGTCAGATGAGACTAAAATGTAGCTTTTTGGCCATCGAGGAATACGCTATATCTGGAGCAAACCTCTCATCACCCCGAGAATAGCATCACAGTGAAGCATGGTGGTGGCAGCATCGGCGGGGACTGGGAAACTGGTCAGAATTGAAGGAATGATGGATGGCGCTAAATACAGGGAAATTCTTGAGAGACCTGTTTCAGTCTTCCAGAGATTTGAGACTGGGACGGAGGTTCACCTTCCAGCAGGACAATGACCCTAAGCATTCTGCTAAAGCAACACCCGAGTGGTTTAAGGGGTAACATTTAAATGTCTTGGAATGGCCTAGTCAAAGCCCAGACCTCAATCCAATTGAGAATCTGTGGTATGACTTAAAGATTGCTGTACACCAGTGGAACCCATCCAACTTGAAGGAGCTGGAGCAGTTTTGCCTTGAAGAATAGGCAAAAATTCCAGTGGCTAGATGTGCCAAGCTTATAGAGACATACCCCAAGAGACTTGCAGATGTAATTGCTGCAAAAGGTGGATCTACAAAGTATTGACTTTGAGAGGGTGAATAGTTATGCACGCTCAACTTTTCAGTTTTTTTGTCTTATTTCTTGTTTGTTTCACAATAAAACATATTTTACATCTTCAAAGTGGTAGTCATGTTGTGTAAATCAAATGATACAAACCCCTCAAAAAATCTATTTTAATTCCAGATTGTAACGCAACAAAATAGAAAAAATGCCAAGGGGGTGAATACTTTCGCAAGCCACTGTATCCTGAGGCCTAGTGACCTTACCCCTATACATACACTATATATACAAAAGTATGTGGACACCCCTTCAAATTAGTGGGGCGGCAGGGTAGCCTAGTGGTTAAAGCGTTGGACTCGTAATCGAAAGTTTGCAAGTTCAAATCCCAGAGCTGACAAGGTACAAATCTGTCGTTCTGCCCCTGAACAGGCAGTTAACCCACTGTTCCTAGGCCGTCCTTGAAAATAAGAATTTGTTCTTAACTGACTTGCCTAGTTAAATAAAAGTAAAATAAGAAAATCGCACATCATACGCTATTTCAGACAGCTGACAGGTGTATAAAACCGAGCACACAGCCATGCAATCTCTATAGACAAGCATTGGCAGTAAAACGGGTTTACTGAAGAGCTCAGTGACTTTCAACGTGGCACAGTCATAGGATGCCACCTTTACAACAGGTCAGTTTGTTACATTTCTGCCCTGCTAGCGCTTCCCCAGTCAACTGTAAGTGCTCTTATTGTGAAGTGGAAACGTCTAGGAGCAACAACGGCTCAGCTGTGAAGTGGTAGGCCACAAAAGCTTACAGAATGGGACTGCCAAGTGCTGAAGCGCGTAGCTCATAAAACTATCATCGGTTGCAACCCTCAATACCGAGTTCCAAACTGCCTCTGGAATCAAAGTCAGCACAATAACTGTGTCGTTGGGAGCTTCATGGAATGGGTTTGCATGGCCGAGCAGCCACACATAAGCCTAAAATCACCATGCACAATACCAAGCTACGGCTGGAGTAGTGTAAAGCTTGCCGCCATTGGACTGTGGAGCAGTGGAAACGCGTTCTCTGGAGTGATGAATCACGCTTCACCATCTGCCAGTCTGACGGAGAAATCTGTGTTTGGCGGATGCCAGGAGAACGCTACCTGCCCCAATGCACAGTGCCAACTGTAAAGTTTGGTGGAGGAGGAATAATGGTCTGGGGCTGTTTTTGGCTAGGCAGCTTAGTTCCACTGAAGGGAAATCTTTACATAATACAGTGACATTATAGGCTATTTTGTTTCTCCACATTTGTAGAAACCGTTTGGAGAAGGCCCTTTCCTGTTTCCGCATGACAATGCCCCTCGTGTACAAAGTGAGGTCCCATACAGAAATGGTTTGTCGAGATCGGTGTGGAAGAACTTGACTGGCCTGCATAGAGCCCTGACCTCAACCCCATTGAACACCTTTGGGATGAATTGGAACGCCGACTGTGAGCCAGGCCTAATTGCCCAACATTAGTACCCGACCTCACGAATGCTCTTGTGGCTGAATGGAAGCAAGTCCCTGCAGCAATGTTTTAACATCTAGTGGAAAGCCTTCCCAGAAGAGTGGAGGCTGTAATAGCAGCAAATGGGGGACTAACTCAATATTACATTTTTTTTTGATTGCTTAAGCACGATTTTCAAAACAGGGCCTGTGTTTTCAAAACACTACACACAATTAGCACAACCACACACCCAATTAGCTAAACACTACAGATCCTTTGCAAAATTAAACACTCTTGTAAAAACTATACACTTCTTTTAAAAACCACACTTTGTTACCATATGAAACACACACGTTTCACATTACTATGCTCTGTTTGCACGAGTTACACTCTGCTGTGATAAACCTAAAACACTTTTAGCACTTCTACTTCCCTATGATTAGAGTAGGCTACCATCAACAAAGTACAAATATAATGTAAATTCACCAAACACTACACAAGACCAATGTTGCAGACTGAAGAAACTCATTTATTTCTCAACACGCCCAAAATGTTGACATGGAGATTCATAATACTGTAACCAAACGTCACTTTACGTATTGTAAGTAAAAATAAATAAATAAATAACTAGACATTGTCTCTTCGCCTAGCTGGATCTGGCCAGAGAATTTCATCAACATCGCAGACAATGTTGTCATTAGCAAGACACCTTGGAAAGAAACGTCTTGAATGACGAATCCATCCTTGCATTGCTGCTACCTCCATCTGGTCACAGGCCTCCTCCATGGCTTGGATGAGGGGTACCTCAGCCTGGAGACGGAGATCATATACCTTCCACCGCCATGCAGAGAAAAACTCTTCTATAGGGATGAGGAATGGAGAATATGGTGGAAGATATAGGACGGTGAAATGTGGAAGTTGCTGAAACCAGATCTGAACCAGACCAGAGCGGTGGAAAGACACATTGTCCCAGACAACAATGTATTGCATATGATCGATTTGATTTGCTGCTGTTATGTTGTGCAATTGGTCCAAGAATGTAAGTATGAGTGCTGTGTTGTAAGGGCCCATATGGGCATGGCGGTGGAGGACCCCATTCTGTGTAATGGCTGCACAGAGTGTTATATTACCCCCACGTTGCCCTGGGACATTGACTATTGCCCTGTGGCCAATGATGCTTCTTCCCCTCCTTCGTGTTCTCGTCAGGTTGAACCCAGCCTCATCTACATAAATGAACTCATGCTGGATCTCCTCTCCATCCATTCGTAAAACTCTCAGAAAAACAGTGTCAGGCAAAATTGTGTAGTTCAGTGTAGATCTAGTATACATATTACAGTACAGTAAAAGATTATGAGACAGTATGCAAGATCACAGTGCTAAAGTGAATACAAACCTCTGCATAATCATGCCACAGTCGTTTCACCCTTTCGGAATTGTGCTCGAAAGCCACTCGATAAATTTGCTTCACTTGAATATGTTTTCTTTAGGATGCGTGCCAGTGTTGATGTTGAGACCTGATGGATGTCGTTGAAAAGGGCGTGGTTATTGACCATGTGGGACCTGATGGATATCGTTGAAAAGGGCGTGGTTATTGACCATGTGGGACCTGATGGATATCGTTGAAAAGGGAGTGGTTATTGACCATGTGGGACCTGATGGATATCGTTGAAAAGGGCGTGGTTATTGACAATGTTAGCTTGGAGCTGCTTGAGTGTTATAGCATTGTTGGCCAAAACCATGTTTACTATCTCCCTCTCTTGCTGTTCTGTGAACATAGGAGGCCTTCCCCCTTGTCGTCCCTGACCCTCAATCCTGTGTAGAGAAAAACCCAGTATACAATAGTACAGTAATTTCACAAGAAAAGGTAACAGAAGTGCTGATAGTGCATAGAATACAGTACTGTAAGCAGTTACTGAAACCGTGCAGATGTTTTTGATATGATGATATTTTTACAATACCTATTTTCCAGTCGAAATGTTCTCATCACACTTGCCACTGTATATCGGCTTAGATTTGGCTGTACTCGCAGTCCAGCCTCCCTCAGCGTCAGGCCGTGGTTGACAACGTGGTCAACCAATGTTGCGCGGATCTCATTTGTCAGATTCGGTCCTCTTTGAGCACCTTCTTATCTTCCTCTTCCTCCCCTTCCTCGTCCTCCTCGTTCTCCTCATCCTCCTTGTTGTCCTCCTCCTCGTCCTCGTCTTACTCTTTCTCTGACTCTTTCCATTGTGTTTGAAGACCGATGAACTCACCTGCTGCTTTTAATAGTGCTTATACACCTGATTGGTGTGTCTACAATTAAGCAAACGAGTGTTTGCACACCTGATGACTGTGTTGAACCAATTGGTTGGACGGTGTGGTAATCTGACAGTCAGTGCTTTGGTATTGCAAGGACGTGACTTCATGATAGATTTGTGTGTGTAATGTATGTTAAGTGTGTTTAGTGTTTTGCAAATCACTGTGTGTAGAGTTTTGCAACAAGTGTGAGGTTGACAATGTGCTTATAGTTGTGCAAATATGGGCTGATGTTTTGCTTCTTGAGTGTAAGGTTTTGCTAATAGTGTACTACTTTTAATTTTAGTGTGTAAGCATTCCCAAAAAACTGTAATACCCATGGTTTTGGAATGAGATGTTTGATGAGCATGTGCCCACATACTTTTGGTGATGTAATGTATCTACCTCTATCGATCCAGTATCACTGCACATTGTAAATATTGTATTGGAACTGACTGTGAACTGACCCTGTATACAGCTTACTTACTTTATCGTGTTCTTCTTATTTCTTATTTTTATAGCTTGTGTGTTTTTGTTCTACCTTGTTATTTTTGTATTGTAATTGGTTACTGCATTGTTGGGGTCGGAGTTTGCATTTCCCTGTACTTGTGCATTAAAACGTCAAACTAGATAGAGAGGAGTGCTGGAGAGAGAGAGCAAGAGTGAAGAGAGAGGAGAGAAAATGGAGAGGGAAATAGCAGAGAGTTTGTGTGTGTGTGTGTGTGTGTATGAGACAGAGAGCGATAGAATGATAGAGCGAGAGAAAGAGAAAAGCCATGTGACTCAGATCATCTCAGCGTGGTCTCTGCTCCCTGTCTTTGCTGTGAAGAGATGAGAAGACATTATACTTCAGATAGTCTTCTACGGTTCACCGCCAAAGCCGGAAGAAAGAGAAAAACACTGATACACTGATCTCCTCTGTTAAAGGCCTACCGACCGTGTTCCAAATGGCACCCTGTTCCCTACATAGTGCACTTCTTGTGAGTGTTTGGGATGCACATTCAGTCATTGGTTAACCTTTTACTGCAATGGGCTAAATCAGGGTCACACAGAGTGTTTCTTGGTAGTCTTAAACAAATCTACTTTAAAACAAAAGTATACACCTCACACACATGGTTATGAGCTTAAAAAAAGAAGACCCCTGTACCATGTCAAATATAGTTTTGAGTTTACATCCCAATAGTGAGGTAGCCTGGCGGATAGGAGCGTTGGGCCAGTAACCAAAAATCCTGGATTTAAATGCAGAAAGACACATTTGACTAAATATCCCCATTCCATTCCCTTTATATACATTACAGACTGAAATATAACAAAATCATTTGGCATAGAAACCCTGGACATTCAGTGTAGAAAAAACAAACATTTAATTAATTAGGAAATTAGGAAAAAATATTAATAACATTCCACCTATGTGGCCACTAGGTCATTTGACTACAGGAAATGGCTACAAGAGTGGCGAGCCATGACTCAACCCCCGTTGTGGTTCACCAACCCACCCTGTTAATCTTAGCCTCCAATGCCATGATTGTCAGGCCTCCCGAGTTTGGGAAAATACAGAATCAGATTCTGAAAGACCTCGGGAAGAAATTCCTGTCTTGTTTCAGTGGCTATTGGGGAAGAATGGGAGGTCCTCATTGAATTAATTGTACTGAAATGTAAGTAAATACAGTATGTTAATATCATCGAGTACATTCGATTATGTTTATAACCGTGTTATCATATCCAGGTAAACAGAAAAATCTCAGCCATCAACATAATCTACTACTATCTAAATGTGATGATGATCATGGTTTCATTGACTTGGAAATGGGCCAACTGAATTATCTAGGCCAGGCTTGTCTTGTGTAAGCAAACATCATCATCATTGGGGGGAAAAGATTCCATGAGTTATCCTTCTTTTTCCATCAGTTCTTCCGTGTTTTCTTAGCATCAAGGTCAAACGAGTCAAAAGGTTAAAAGCTGGTGTTTTCTAGAACAGGTTGAGTAAATACAGGGAAAACCCTGCTGAAGAGCTGGTCATTTATTGATTGGCAGGTACTTATATACATATAGCTTTACTTTGACCAGGGTCACCAACAATGATTTAGAACACTACTTTTGACCAGGGTCACCAACAATGAATTAGGGCACTACTTTTGACCAGGGTCACCAACAATGATTTAGTGCACTACTTTTGACCAGGGTCACCAAAAATGATTTAGTGCACTACTTTGACCAGGGTCACCAACAATGATTTAGTGCACTACTTTTGACCAGGGTCACCAACAATGATTTAGTGCACTACTTTGACCAGGGTCACCAACAATGATTTAGTGCACTACTTTTGACCAGGGTCACCAACAATGATTTAGTGCACTACTTTGACCAGGGTCACCAACAATGATTTAGTGCACTACTTGACCAGTGTCACCAACAATGATTTAGTGTACTACTTTGACCAGGGTCACCAACAATGAGCCTTGAGGTCACACTCACACATTTGACTTTCCTAACTAGCACTGACTTTACAGATAGCTGCTTTATTGAGGAACAATGTGCTTCCTATGACGCAGATATGTGGATGTCTCACCATGAAGAAGCCACAGTGATGCCGAAACGTTGGTGGTTTACTCGATAAATTACTGGGAGCTTGTATATAGAGTGTGCGACTCTATTTATTTATTTTTACGTCTCACCTAGCTACCTTATGATGAATATACTAAGTGGCATTGGATAAGAGCGCCTGCTAAATGACTAATGTTTTTCAAATGTAAAAAGTCAGTAGAACACAAACACACATTGACAGAGAATAAATTATATTGAAGGTGGACATTTCAGGACAAGACAGAGTTCCATCCCACCGCTTTTAAATGTACACTGTGCTCATTTCCATAGCGTAGTGGTGGTGGGGTATACTGTACAACATACTGCCTCTTTGGTTTTAACTGTTATGTTATGTCTCTAACAGCATGGTTATGGCTCTGGCTCATACCCCCCCCCCCATCCTCTCACCAGATGAACTATTATTTTACAGGGAGATGGCAGTTGTTTAACCTGGCCAGAGAACACAACCTGGAGAGCCGAACGGTGCATGCAAACAGCAGGACAGGACACATTACATCTAAGTGTGAGGTATCAATATAGACACTGCTGGCATTATGGGGAGGTGGAATTCAGCAGTGTGGGGCAGTCTGCTGCATTCTGTGAAATATAAAGTGTGTGTGAAATGAATGAAGCAGTTTACTGAAATAGCCTACATCTAAAATGAATTTGAAAAACTCTGCTTGCATTAATTTCAGATACACTTTCAGATTCACGGTTCACGGTGGCTGGGGCACTTGTTCAGGCCAAGGCCTACCTATGATTGAACTTACTGCATTATTCAAAAGGTCAAGGTCTTTTGTTGGAGATGAGGGGAAATGAGATCTTCCAAATTACGCTTGAGAGATTAAAATTGTAAATCAGTTATAACCTGTTATATGCAGCTGGTGAGATCAAGCATCCCAAATCAATATAGAGAAAAAAACTGTCCTGAATTTACATAGGGTGTAACAAATCTCTTTCTTTGAAAACTTTGAAGTGGAGAAAAAAGCACAGGGCCCAAGGCGAACTCTTTGTTGTTCAACATGACTAGCATGAGCCCAAATTTTGATTATCCCCTTCCTTGATTACCTTTTGAAGAGGAAACAAGGTATGAGATTCCCTCCTCTGCCTGATGAGGCTTCATTGTACCTCTCCACTTATCTCAGAGAGAAGGATCCTTTGGCAGGGAGCGTGCGGAGCGGTGATGGAAACCACCCCTCTCGGCCCGAGATCGTACACACACACATACCCTCTCGGGTGGGTCGACGCATCGCAGAGAGTGTAAATCAATCCGGTCTACCGTGGTAACTACCTCAGGTACCATTATCATCCAACAGGGTGGACAGGGACCATGTTGGGAGCAAAGCGAAGATCAGTCACTGTAATTAGCAGCTCTGCATCTTTTCATCATCATTATCTTAGAGTCATCTGACTGATGCCTCACACAACAATGACTCCGATGAGAATAAACTGTCTGTTTAAACTCCTGTGGCGTTTTGGCCCCAGAAATGGGCCACAAGGAATATTGCTCAAGCTGCTGCTGAGGTGCACAGTAGCGGTTGACAGAATGGAACCAGGGACCGTATGGATCAAGCTTCTCATAGCAGGAGTGCTGGTAGGTGGTCCTTTGTAGCTCAGTTAGTAGAGCATGGCACTAGTCATTTTTCTGATTGCCGGGACCACCCATACATAAAATAAAAGTGTCTGCTAAATGGCATATACTATTATGTAGGATCAGTTACATGGCCAGGGGCTGGTCCCGATCCTACATAAAGTGTAGTGGATGTGAGTTAGTCTACTTTAGCCTACATGTATTTGCCATTCAGCATCACACCGAAGTATTAGCAAGACAGGAAACCCATGTATGAGCCATCTTGTTCAGGAAAATAACTTCCATAGGTGATTTTGATTTCCAAAAAGCAAGTTGGTTGGTAGCTAATGCTAAACCAAACTGGGGATCCTAAGGGGAACCTGTCCTCTGGCAAAATCACCCATTTTTCTAATATTGTTTCACCCAGAGCTGTGTCTGATGATTTGGGAATTACACCAACCCTTACGGGAGGATAATCCCAAATCACAGCCAAGTCAGTGGCAGAAATTCCATCAGTCTTCATGACCAGTAATTACAAGTAATGGACAAATAATACAGAGCTGGGGAACAGTGTGTAAAAGTAGCTTAACTCGCTTTGTGACAGCTTCACATAGCGTCACATAGCTTCACATAGCTTCACATAGCATCACATAGCTTCACATAGCAGCATCACATAGCAGCATCACATAGCGTCACATAGCTTCACATAGCTTCACATAGCGTCACATAGCTTCACATAGCATCACATAGCTTCACATAGCGTCACATAGCGTCACATAGCTTCACATAGCATCACATAGCGTCACATAGCGTCACATAGCTTCACATAGCGTCACATAGCGTCACATAGCTTCACATAGCTTCACATAGCGTCACATAGCTTCACATAGTATCACATAGCGTCACATAGCTTCACATAGCGTCATATAGCGTCACATATCTTCACATAGCTTCACATCTATCCTCAGAGTTCGTTCTGTTAGGTGACCTAAACTGGGATATGCTTAACACCCCGGCAGTCCTACAATCTAAGCTAGATGCTCTCAATCTCAAACAAATTATCAAGGAACCCACCAGGTACAACCTTAAATCCGTAAACATGGGCACCCTCATAGATATTATCCTGACCAACTTGCCCTCCAAATACACCTCTGCTGTTTTCAATCAGGATCTCAGCGATCACTGCCTCATTGCCTGCATCCACTATGGGTCCGCGGTCAAACAACCACCCCTCATCACTGTCAAACGCTACCTAAAACACTTCTGCGAGCAGGCCTTTCTAATCGACATTGCCCAGGTATCCTGGAAGCATGTTGACCTCATCCCATCAGTCGAGGATGCCTGGTCGTTCTTTAAAAGTAATTTCATCACCATCTTAAATAAGCATGCTCCTTTCAAAAAAATGTAGAACTAAGAACAGATATAGCCATTGGTTCCCTCCAGACCTGACTGCCCTCGACCAGCACAACAAAAAAATCCAGTGGTGGACTGCACTAGCATCGAATAGTCCCCGCCATATGCAACTTTTCAGGGAAGTCAGGAACCAATACACGCAGTCAGTCAGAAAAGGAAAGACTAGCTTTTTCAAACAGAAATTTTGATCAATTTTCAAAAAGTCCATGGAGCACCTCCTCCCAGCTGCCCACTGCACTGAGGCTAGGTAATACTGTCACCACTGATAAATCCACAATAATCGAGAATTACAAGAAGCATTTCTTTACGGCTGGCCATGCTTTCCTCCTGGCTACCCCAACCCCGGCCAACAGCTCCGCACCCCCTGCAGCTACTTACCCAAGCCTCCCCAGCTTCTCCTTCACCCAAATATCAGATGTTCTGAAAGAGCTGCAAAACCTGAACCCGTACAAATCAGCTAGGCTAGACAATCTGGACCCTCTCTTTCTAAAATGATCTGCCGCAATTGCTGCAACCCCTATTACCAGTCTGTTCAACCTCTCTTTCGTATTGTCCGAGATCCCTAAAGATTGGAAAGCTCTTCAAAGGGGGTGACACTCTAAACTAGAGGTCGACCGATTCATTTCATTGGCCGATTAATTAGGGCCGATTTAATTAGGGCCAATTTGCCGATTTTGTTAAAATATACCTTTATTTAGGGCCTCCCGGGTGGCGCAGTGGTTAAGGGCGCTGTACTGCAGCGCAAGCTGTGCCACCAGAGATTCTGGGTTCGCGCCCAGGCTCTGTCGTAACCTGACGCAACCGGGAGGTCCGTGGGGCGAAGCACAATTGGCCTAGTGTCGTCTGGGTTAGGGAGGGGTTGGCCGGTAGGGATATCCTTGTCTCATCGCGCACCAGCGACCCCTGTGGCGGGCTGGGCGCAGGGCGCGCTAACCAAGGTTGCCAGGTGCACAGTGTTTCCTCTGACACATTGGTGCGGCTGGCTTCCAAGTTGGATGCGCGCTGTGTTAAGAAGCAGTGCGGCTTGGTTGGGTTGTGTATCGGAGGATGCATGACTTTCAACCTTCGTCTCTCCCAAGCCAGTGTAGCAATGAGACAAGATAGTAGCTACTAAACAATTGGATACCACAAAATTGGGGTAAAATACATATATATACCTTTATTTAACTCGGCAAGGAACGGTGGGTTAACTGCCTTGTTTAGGGGCAGAACAACAGATTTTTACCTTGTCAGCTCGGGGGATTCGGTCTTGCAACCTTACAGTTAACTGGTCCAACGCAATAACGACCTGCCTCTCTCTCATTGCACTCCACAAGGAAACTGCCTGGTACGCGAATGCAGTAAACCAAGGTAAGTTGCTAGCTAGCATTAAACTTATCTTATAAAAAACAATCAATCATAATCACTAGTTAATGGTTGATGATATTACTAGGGATTATCTTGCGTGTCCTGCGTTGCATATAATCTGACTGAGCATACAAGCATACAAGTATCTGACTGAGTGGTGGTAGGCAGAAGCAGGCGCATAAACATTCATTCAAACAGCACTTTAGTGCGTTTTGCCAGCAGCTCTTCGTTGTGCGCTGTTTATGACTTCAAGCCTATCAACCCCCTGGTGTAACCGAAGTGAAATGGCTAGCTAGTTAGCGCGCGCTAACAAGAGGGACGGAAGCTATACTGTTTCACACTAAAGTGCCTATAAGAACATCAAATAGTCAAAGGTTAATGAAATACAAATGGTATTCCTATAATAACTACAACCTAAAACTTCTTACCTGGGAATATTGAAGACTCGTGTTAAAAGGAACCACCAGCTTTCATATGTTCCCACCCAATCTACCTACCTCATCCCCATATTGTTTTTACTTACTTTTCTGCTGTTTTGCACACAATTATTTCTACTTGCACATCACCATCTGCTATCATTCCAGTGTTAATTTGCTAAATTGTAACTACTTCGCTACTATGGCCTATTTATTGCCTTACCTTCTCACGCCATTTGCACACACTGTATATATAGACTTTCTTTTTTTTTCTATTGTGTTATTGACTGTAACCTTGTTTATTCCATGTGTAACTCTGATGTTTTTTGTGTCTCACTGCTTTGCTTTATCTTGGCCAGGTCACAGTTGTAAATGAGAACTTGTTCTCAACTAGCCTACCTGGTTAAATAAAGGGGGGGAAAAAAAGAATAATAATAATAGGTTGACATAGCGTCACATAGCGTCACATAGCGTCACATATCTTCATATTGTGTGACATAGCTTCACATTGTGTGACATAGCTTCACATTGCGTGACATAGCTTCACATAGCGTCACATAGCTTCACATAGCGTCACATAGTGTCACTTAGCTTCACATAGCGTCACATAGCTTCCCACAGTGCTAACAGGGTTAATGACCACGGCCCTCAGCCACATGGCTGCAGTCAAAAGCTACATTCATTTGGATGCTAATCGAATAAAAGGGGCTGTGTAACTTCTGAATGGAAGGCACAGTTAAGGGGAAACACGGTTTTCAGTCAATGAGAGAGAAACGCCATTGAGTTGAAATCAAATACAAAAGCTCAAGTGTCACATGAAAGAGTTAGTCTTGACTTTCTCCGGGGGTAGGCCTGACAGCCAACTGAATTACGCTCATGAGTATGTGAGCTGTGGTGTGGTTTTCGCGTGAGTCACAATCGCTCTGCTTTCAAATGATTCTTCAATGATCAAACGAAGAGATTGTATTGAAGATGTCAGGTGTGAAAACAAGTCAACACGACTACGTGTTCTATCCTGAGGAAAAGAAGAACTGAGATTGCTTTTCATCATGCTGTGTTGTCACTGACATTTGAGAAGAAGAAAAAACGTACAAAATTGAATGGTTACATCAATAAATCACTTTAAAAGTGGTGTCATGCCAAACATCAACCATCAAGCAGAAGCTTAAGTTGAGGGCAAGTGGGATGATGCATTGATGAATTCAGGCAATGATTTCAAGGAGACTGGAGAGGCCTGTGTGAATCCTGTGTGTGTCTCGCCCTATGAGACTCTGGCCTTTGACCTCACTGGAGACGCCCCCTCCTCTCACTGCACACACACACACTCACACAAGCATACACTCACACAAGCTTACACACATGCACACACAGACACATGTGCACACACACACACACTCTCGCAAAAACAAGCACAGGCAAGCATAAGCACACACACGCACACAACACAGCAAAACACACACACATGCACATACACTTCGCTGGAGGGTGGAAACACAAGCCCTGTCTCTGGAGGAATGCTGGCCCCCCTGCCAGTCTGCACAAAGGAATGTGTCTTGTCACACCACACACACTGCAACCTGTTTTCACTACATGACACACAATCATGTTCTCCAGTGTTTTAAAGTACTGTCCAGTGAAAATCTCACTTTTAAAAGTTAATATTCTGTTAACTCATACCCAAATAATGTTCTTGACTCATTCTATACCCGTATTGGTGGCCAAAGCATAAATTGGAGAAAAAACCCCACTTCAAAACCCCCACCTCAAACTTGTATCTCAAAACAGACCGTTTAAAAAACGCTTGCTATTTCCTCAAGATAATGAGCTGGCCAATCAGCAGTCTACTGCCATAATATTTTTAATGACCAGTATACACACACACCATTCCAACACAGAAAAGCTGCTTTTTCACATACTTAATTAAAATAAATTGTAAGGAAAAAATGTTCAGTCATATTGTAATTAATTTCTCTGCTGCCAATGACTGGAACGAATTGCAAAAATAGCTGAAGTTGGAGACTTATCTCTCCCTCACTAACTTTAAGCATCCGCTATCTGAGCAGCTTAACGATCGCTGCAGCTGTACATAGTCCATCTGTAAATAGCCCACCCAATCTACCTACCTCATCCCCGTATTGTTTTTATTTACTTTTCTGCTCTTTTGCACACAAGTATCACTACTTACACACCATCATCTGCACATCTATCACTCCAGTGTTAATTTGCTAAATTGTATTTACTTCGCTACTACGGCCTATTTATTGCCTTACCTCCTCACACCATTTGCACACACTGTATATAGACTTTTTCTATTGTCTTATTGACTGTACGTATGTTTACTCCATGTGTAACTCTGTGTTGTTGTTTGTGTCGCACTGCTTTGCTTTATCTTGGCCAGGTCGCAGTTGTAAATGAGAACTTGTTCTCAACTGGCCACCTGGTTAAATAAAGGTGAAATAAAAAAAATAAAAAAATGATAAGTCATATTTGATAGAAATCTGGACACACTGGACAGTTACTTTAAGCACCCATATTTCCCTCAAGGCCATAGCTATCTGCAGTCAATCTGTAACCCAAGCCTGACACTGAAGCCCCTATATGTACACAGTGCTTGACTTGGTGTAGGAGCTGTCTTTTTCTAAGTCGGTCCATTAGTCGGTCCATTCACCGAAATTCACAACTTACATTATGCTATAGAGACCTCTGATTATTCACTGTTAACGGTTTATACACATGTTCAATGACTTCTCCATAACTTTTAACCACATGACTATTGTTATAGCCTACATGAAAAGTAAGCATGACTGACACTGGAAGGCTGCTGTGTCTGATCCCATGTAGAACTACCACCTCCTGCCATTGTGCCCTTGATCTAGGCACTTAACACCCCACATAGAACTGCACTGATATAGCACCATGTTGTCAACATGTGGTCAACCCTCCATCTGGAGAGCTCCTGGTTGTGCAGGCGTGGCCTTTTCAACATTACAACTAAATTCTTTATTCCCTCATTCAATAAATCAGGGATCAACGGATAAGATAGGCTACTTCAAAGCAAGGTATTTAACGAGACATGTTTATATATTAGGCTCAAACATTCATGTTTCAGGGGAGATCTATGCACAGCTAATTATTTGTTAATTAGGCTATTCTTAGAACATTTTGTACGTTGCAATTACATGGCTCCTGCTTAATCGAGGGGATTCCCTGCTTTCCAACAGTGCAGATTTATTTAGGCTCTACAGTGCCGGTAGAAAGGCAACAACAAAATGAATGCTTAGTTAGCTTTAGTTAGTGTTTTGTTTTGAATTAGTGATGTAGTTTGTCTGTCTGTTATTATTTTATACCTGCTGCTTTCAATAGCCTGTGTTTTCTCTCCTCGGGCAACGGCCCAGTCGCACTGGCAGACACACGCAGCACCACAGACGTGCACTGAAGAGTCATTCTGATAATGACTGACATGTCGTGTTCTCTCTCCTCGGGCAACGGCCCAGTCGCACTGGCAGACACACGCAGCACCACAGCACTGAAGAGTCATTCTGATAATGACTGACATATCGTGTTTTTTATTGATTGATCATATTTAAAAGTGTGCTTTCATGAATTACATTAACAGCAATTATGAAACTAATTTCCATGACGTTTCATGACCTTACAAACCCTCATTTAACAATTTGGAGCAGTGCATCATGTACATTCAGGCTGGAAAATGCTGTCACATTTCCAATCTCCACAATCTCAAACAGCCTTCTGTCATTCACAGATTCACAAACTAGAGGCAAATGAATTTGACCAAAACTGAATCAGGAAATGAATGCCCACCCCCATTGCTATTCAATGAAGATCCCGCCTTCATTCCACTTTGATCAACCTTTTCTGCCGCAGCGTGTGAGAAACCAGTCTAAAACATCTTTACAGTTAAAATTCCATACCCACCAGTCCATTACTCACATAAGGCTACATAAGAATACATTTAAATAACGGACGTGATCTTTCGTCTTGGAAGCAGTGTTTATTTATAGTGGTCAGCGGTAGGGCTAACGCTAACTTATTAATAGGAAGTTTCATCACTGTATAAAAGTCACCTTACTGTCACTCTCACTCACCACCACCTGTCACCACACCGGCTTCAGCCACCCAGAAGCACTAAGGCCATAAAAGGCACAACACACTGTCCCTTCTGGCCGGTCACTGCTCCCACACACACACATGCGCGCACACGCACGCACGCACACACACACACACACACTCCCTTTCTCCCTGTCCCCCAAGACGCTGCCATCAGATAAACCACCCGCAGCAGAACAGAGATAGATAGCTGACCCTCCTCCACGTATGTGGACCAAGGACAGATACCCTGTTGAAAACTTTCACACAAGTTTATGTGGTGAGGACAGTCATTAATTTTTGTAAACAACAATTAAAGTTAAATATGTGGTTATCTTTTCTGTGTTGAACTGTAAACAAAGGTTTACTGTTGGAGTGAGTCCAATAATGCATTCTTGTCATCTACACCAATGCTTTCTTTTGTTATACCTGCCAACAAACCTGGATACGCTATCGATTTTGACGGAGTAAGCACAATCCATTCCAGAAGCTAATGTTTTAGTGGCTAGCTTCCATTAGCATTAGCTTCATCTGTTCTTATCTGTCTGACGGAGGGGCACTAGGCTATTCCATGGGGCCCAGACCGGGGACATGATTGATGGAACTAATTACTCTGGGAAGCTGCTTTAGGAAACCAACTCTGCAGGAAGGAAGCATAGAATGTACATACTGGAACAATTAAAGGAGGATTCACACTGGTGTGACTTCTCTTCTCTGAGCTGCTAGCTGACATTTTATCTGTTTTTTACATCTCCCTTTGGGGTCTGTCACTTTTTGAAAAGTCGCTTGTGGGTTTTTTCCCAAACATTTTTGCAGTGTTAGCTGAAATGTAGGTGTGGAAAGTTGTTTTGAAAGCGACAGAATGTAGCCAAATCTCAAACAAATACGCCAGGCTCATCAATCTCATTCTCATAACTGTCATACAGACAATCATTTACAATGAAGACTCCTCAGTATTGAACGTTGATCTTTTGCTTGGCGAGGACCATCAAATCTATCAAAATGACATATCTGTCCCCTTCCTATTCAAATGAGGTTTCTGTGAAGTAAATACTGCTCTGACTCGCCACGTGACAACACCAACATTACGCACAAAACATGATCAGAATACCGCAAGCTCCTACTTGGTTCCATGTAGGCTACTCAATCCAGAGTGAGAAGAGTTTGGAATGTGGACGGTTCCATCCTAAATGGCACCCCTATTCCCTTTACAGTGGACTACTTTTAGCCTAGTTCAAGTTGCATTGTCACATGCACAAGTACAGAGAAATGCTTTACTTTTACACTCTGCCCAACAGTGCATGGGGTGCCATTTGGGACCCACCCAGCGACTTCGTTACAGACTTCCAGGCCAGCTCTGTTCTTTAGAAGGGATGGGTGGGTATTATCAAGTCTCAGTTTACACATTCGACTCACAGAGAAAGGGTAGAAGAAGTAGGAGCTGGGTCATTGTGGACACAACAGGTTCATTTTACCTCAGTGTGCTAGCTACCTTTAAGCCTGGGGCTAAGCTTTCAATAGCCTGTATAATTAATGAAGCTGTGAGTCTGGGACACGGGGTTCTCAGGTGAGAGAGAGAGAGAGAGTGTCACGTTCTGACCTTAGTTCCTTTATTGTCTTTGTGTTAGTTTGGTCAGGGCGTGAGTTGGGGTGGGTAGTCTGTTCTTTTTTCTTTGTTTTATATCTGTGTTCGGCCTTGTATGGTTCTCAATCAGAGGCAGCTGTCCATCGTTGTCTCTGTTTGAGAATCATACTTAGGTAGCCTTTTCCCACCTGTGCTTTGTGGGTGATTATTTTCCGTGTCAGGTTTTGTTCCATTACGGGACTGTATCGGTTTTCATTTATTCTCTTGTTCCTTTTGTTTTCTGTGTCCAGTGATATTTCATGAAACTATATTATGGACACTTACCACGCTGCGCATTGGTCCGATCTTGTCTACTCTTCCTCAGATGACGAGGAGAACCGTTACAGAGAAAGAGAGAGAGAGAGAGGCACAGAAGAGAGATACAAGGAGAGAGAGAGAAGAGAAAAGGGGGGAGAGAGACAGAAAGAAAGAGCGAGAACTAAAAACCCCTAACAAAGAGTTCTGCCGACACATAGGTATCAAGTAATATATTAACACACCAGTGATCAGCCCCCTGCAGTCACAGGAACAGCTCCCAACTCCACTGGCCCGGATGGAGGTCTCTGGACCAATCCATACCTACAGTTACATCCGGCCTGACAAGCAACCTCTGCAGCAGGCCCCAGACCTGGTACAGCCAGGGGCACTGTCCTACCTGTGGTGTGAGGGCAGAGGGCTGTGAACACTATCAAAAGGACACTTGGGACACCTGCCAGAGGTAAAAACTCAACAACACCTCAACTCAACAGCAAACCCAGCAACACACAAGGGGGCATAAAACTTGTGAGGCATCAACTTTTACCACAAGTTTGGCCAAACATTTTTACCTTTCGTGTTTCCACCTCTGAGACCTGGCCCAAAAAATATTCTAAAAGTTCCTGTCCTGACAGTCCTTTTTTCTTAAAAGTCAAGGCTTTGTTCTGTTACGATAACTTTCAATTCATTATCGAAGGGAGGGAGAGGTTCACAGCTGCTCACAGGGAAGCAATTAATACATATAACTAATATTCTGATGTGCTTCTCTCTCTGTGGTCCAGTCAGCTGAGAAGAGAGGGATGAGTGGGGCTAGTTATAGAAGAGTAATAGGAGACAGCCTGATACTTTCCATCCATTGCTGGCTGTTTGTTTGCCGATGTCCAGGCAGCAGAAATAATAGATTGTCTGTCTGTCTGTCCGTCCGTCCGTCCGTCCGTTCGTCCGTCCGTCCGTCCGTCCGTCCGTCTGTCTGTCTGTCTTACTCCAACTGTGGGTGGTAGGCTGACACAAATGAAGACTCAGTCGGCGTGCTTGGGGTCTACAAATGGCATGTCATAAGAGGTGGGGGGAGGGAGAGATAGAGCAGAGAGATAGAGCAGAGAGATAGAGCCACTGTGATTATTATTTCTCCCTGCTGGTCATCTACGAATGTTTGAACATTTTGAAGAATGATCTGGCCTTAATGGCCATGTAATCTTATAATCTCCACCTGGCATAGCCAGAAGAGGACTGGCTACCCCTCAGAGCCTGGTTCCTCTTTAGGTTTCTTCCTAGGTTCCTGCCTTTCTAGGGAGTTTTTCCTAGCCACTGTGCTTCTACATTTTGCTGTTTGGGATTTAGGCTGGCTTCTGTACAAGCACTTTGTGACATCTGCTCATGTAAAAAGGGCTTTATAAATACGTACATTTGATTGATTGACTGAGAGAGAGAGGGAGGAAGAGAGCAGGAAGAGAGAGAAAGAGTGAGTGCGCGAGAGAGAGCGAGAGACAGACCGAGAGAGAACATCAACTGCTACTCAATTCTGCACTTCACCAAAGCCCAGAGATCATAGGCAGCACCAGTGACAAGACAGTGGATGTTTTGTTTTCTCTATTCATAGAGTGCTCCTCTTTTCTCCCATGCTGGACTGAAAATGAGGCAGGGGGGGAACCCAACACGACAAGCCCCACCAAAACCAACAGAGATCGCTTCCTGCTCCCAGCACGCTAACAGATAAAGATATCACGCCTCCATGACATTAATACGGTTTACTGGAAGTGAACCAAGATGCTACCTGATCCTGGAACCCAGAGCAGGTGCAGCCCTGGTCAGGTCTGAGAGGGACAAGGAACCTCTCATCAGTGCTCACCTCCCACCACATCAGTCAGACCCCCAAGGTTGGTATTCACAAACCGTCTCAAACCGTGCTGATCTAGGACCAGGTTCTTCCTGTCCATATGATTGTATTCATTAACACCTAAAAGGGAAAATTGACCCTAGGTCAGCACTCCTACTCTGAGACTTTTTGTGAAAACTGGCTTGGGTCTCCTCTCCCTGGCTTGGGTCTCCTCTCCCTGGCTTGGGTCTCCTCTCCCTGGCTTGGGTCTCCTCTACCTGGCTTGGGTCTCCTCTCCCTGGCTTGGGTCTCCTCTCCCTGGCTTGGGTCTCCTCTCCCTGGCTTGGGTCTCCTCTCCCTGGCTTGGGTCTCCTCTCCCTGGCTTGGGTCACCTCTCCCTGGCTTGGGTCTCCTCTCATCTCGCAGTCTGAGGCAGCAGGCATTAAGTTAGCTCCACTCCAGATAATGAGTCTGGCTATCAGCCACCACTGGCCAATAGATAAGTGAGGGTGAGAGACACTCCACTTACCTCCCCATTCTCTCAGGTGAGAGATCCCTTCTGGGTAATGACTCTTTCTCCTCTTATCTCTAAAACCAATGAGAAGGAGGAGGGTGAAATGGCACCACACACACACACACAGAGAGAAACACACACACAAGCTGTGGATGGATGGGCTGCACTCCATCCCCCATTCCTCTCCTCCCCAGATCTCTGGTGTTGGACTCTGTGTTGGACTCTTATCATGCAGTATATTAGCAGAGGAGAAGTCCTGATCCAGGACTGAGAACAACTGATGGACACCCTATTATCGCCTCTTAAAAAGACATGGAGTGGTAATGGCTCACTTGATAGCCGGAGAGGGAAGAGGGGAAGAGGAGGAAGAGGCGAAGAGACTAGAGGTCGACCGATTATGATTTTTCAACGCAGATACTGATACCGATTATTGGAGGACCAAAAGAAGCCGATACCGATTAATCTGATGATTTTTGTTTATTTATTTGTAATAATGACAATTACAACAATACTGAATGAACACTTATTTTAACTTAATATAATCAATAAAAATCTATTTAGCCTCAAATAAATAATGAAACATGTTCAATTTGGTTTACATAATGCAAAAACAAAGTGTTGGAGAAGAAAGTAAAAGTGCAATATGTGCCATGTAAAAAAAGCTAACATTTGAGTTCCTTGCTCAGAACATGAGAGCATATGAAAGTTGGTGGTTCCTTTTAACATGAGACTTCAATATTCCAAAATAAGAGGTTTTAGGTTGTAGTTAATATAGTATTTATAGGACTAGTTCTCTCTTTACCATTTGTTTTTCATACACCTTTGACTATTGGATGTTCTTACAGGCACTATAGTATTGCCAGTGTAACAGTATAGCTTCTGTCTCTCTCCTCGCCCCTACCTGGGCTCGAACCAGGAATACATCGACAACAGCCACACTCGAAGCAGCGTTACCCATGCAGAGAAAGGGGAACAACTACTCCAAGTCTCAGAGCGAGTAACGTTTGAAACGCTATTAGCGCGCACCCCGCTAACTAGCTAGCCATTTCACATCGGTTACACCAGCCATTAGGCTGATAGGCTTGAAGTCATAAACAGCGCTGTGCTTGCGAAGAGCTGCTGACAAAACGCACGAAAGTGCTGTTTCGATGAATGCTTGCGAGCCTGCTGCTGCCTACCATCGCCAATAGACTTAATTATAACATAACACACAGAAATACGAGCCTTTGGTCATTAATTAATATGGCCGAATCCGGAAACTATCATTTTGAAAACAAAAAGTTTATTATTTCAGTGAAATACGGAACGGTTCCGTATTTCACTGAAATAATAAACTTTTTGTTTTCAAAATGATAGTTTCCGGATGGCATCCCTAAGTCTAAATATTCTTAGGGATAGCATCCCTAAGTCTAAATATTCTTGTTATATTGCACAACTTCAATGCTATGTCATAATTACGTAAAATTCTGGCAAATTAGTTCGCAATGAGCCAGGCTGCCCAAACTGTTGCATATACCCTGACTCTGCGTGCAAGAGAAGTGACACAATTTCACCTGGCAAATATTGCCTGCTAACCTGGATTTCTTTTAGCTAAATATGCAGGTTTAAAAATATATACTTCTGTGTATTGATTTTAAGAAAGGCATTTATGTTTATGGTTAGGTACAGTCGTGCAACGATTGTGCTTTTTTCACAAATGCGCTTTTGTTAAATCATACCCTGTTTGGCGAAGTTGGCTGTCTTTGTTAGGAAGAAATAGTTTTCACACAGATCGCAAAGAGCCAAGCAGCCCAAACTGCTGCATATAGCCTGACACTGTTGCAAGAGAAGTGACACAATTTTCCTAGTTAAAATAAATTAAATGTTAGTAGGCAATATTAACGAAATATGCAGGTTTAAAAATATATACTTGTGTATTGATTTTAAGAAAGGCATTGATGTTTATGGTTAGGTACACATGGTTAGGTACACGTTGGAGCAACGACAGTCCTTTTTCGCAAATGCGCACCGCATCGATTATATGCAACGCAGGACACTCTAGATAAACTAGTAATATCATCAACCATGTGTAGTTAACTAGTGATTATGATTGATTGATTTATTGTTTTTTTATAAGATAAGTTTAATGCTAGCTAGCAACTTACCTTGGCTTCTTATTGCATTCATGTAACAGGCAGGCTGCTCGTGGAGTGCAATGTAAGGCAGGTGGTTAGAGCATTGGACTAGTAACCAGAAGGTTGCAAGATTGAATCCCCGAGCTGACAAGGTAAAAATCTGTCATTCTGCCCCTGAACAAGGCAGTTAACCCACCGTTCCTAGGCTGTCATTGAAAATAAGAACGTGTTCTTAACTGACTTGCCCAGTTAAATAAAGGATAAAATTATTTTAAAAAATAATAAAGATCGGCCAAATCGGTGTTCGGAATAATTCCGATTAAGCGGTTGACCTCTAGAAGAGATGGAAGGGAAGAGACGGAATAGTGCAAGAGGGGAAGAGGGCAAGAGGGGAAGAGACGGAAGAGGGGAAGAGACAGAATAGGGCAAGAGGGGAAGAGACGGAAGAGGGGAAGAGACGGAAGAGGGCAAGAGGGGAAGAGACGGAATAGTGCAAGAGGGGAAGAGATGGAAGAGGGGAAGAGACAGAAGAGGGCAAGAGGGGAAGAGACGGAAGAGACGGAATAGTGCAAGAGGGGAAGAGACGGAAGAGGGGAAGAGACGGAAGAGGGGAAGAGACGGAATAGTGCAAGAGGGGAAGAGACGGAAGAGGGGAAGAGACAGAAGAGGGCAAGAGGGGAAGAGACGGAAGAGGGGAAGAGACAGAATAGTGCAAGGGGGAAGACACGGAAGAGGGGAAGAGACGGAAGAGGGGAAGAGGGGAAGAGACGGAATAGTGCAAGAGGGGAAGAGGTGAAGAGACGGAATAGTGCAAGAGGGGAAGAGACGGAAAGGGGAAGAGACGGAATAGTGCAAGAGGGGAAGAGACGGAAGAGGGGAAGAGACGGAAGAGGACAAGAGGGGAAGAGACGGAATAGTGCAAGAGGGGAAGAGATGGAAGAGGGGAAGAGACGGAAGAGGGGAAGAGACGGAAGAGGGAAGAGCCGGAAGATGGCAAGAGGGGAAGGGACGGAAGAGGGGAAGAGACGGAAGAGGGGAAGAGGTGAAGAGACGGAATAGTGCAAGAGGGGAAGAGACGGAAGAGGGGAAGAGACGGAATAGTGCAAGAGGGGAAGAGACGGAAGAGGGGAAGAGACGGAATAGTGCAAGAGGGGAAGAGACGGAAGAGGGGAAGAGACGGAAGAGGGGAAGAGACGGAAGAGGGGAAGAGGGGAAGAGACGGAAGAGGGCAAGAGGGGAAGAGACGGAATAGTGCAAGAGGGGAAGAGACGGAAGAGGGGAAGAGACGGAATAGTGCAAGAGGGGAAGAGACGGAAGAGGGGAAGAGACGGAATAGTGCAAGAGGGGAAGAGACGGAAGAGGGGAAGAGACGGAAGAGGGGAAGAGACGGAAGAGGGGAAGAGGGGAAGAAGAGAGGGCAAGAGGGGAAGAGACGGAAGAGGGGAAGAGATGGAAGAGGGGAAGAGACGGAATAGGGCAAGAGGGAAGAGACGGAAGAGGGGAAGAGACAGAAGAGGGCAAGAGGGGAAGAGACGGAAGAGGGGAAGAGATGGAAGAGGGGAAGAGACGGAATAGTGCAAGAGGGGAAGAGACGGAAGAGGGGAAGAGACAGAAGAGGGCAAGAGGGGAAGAGACGGAAGAGGGGAAGAGACGGAAGAGAGGAAGAGGGGAAGAGACGGAATAGTGCAAGAGGGGAAGAGACGGAAGAGGGAAAGAGACGGAATAGTGCAAGAGGGGAAGAGACGGAAGAGGGGAAAAGGTGAAGAGAGGGAATAGGGGAAGAGACAGAAGAGGGGAAGAGACGGAAGAGGGAAAGAGGGGATGAGACGGAAGAGGGAAAGAGGGGAAGAGAAGAGACGGAAGAGGGCAAGAGGGGAAGAGACGGAAGAGGGAAAGAGACGGAAGAGGGGAAGAGACGGAAGAGGGCAAGAGGGGAAGAGACGGAAGAGGGCAAGAGGGCAAGAGGGGAAGAGACGGAAGAGGGCAAGAGGGGAAGAGACGGAAGAGGGAAAGAGACGGAAGAGGGGAAGAGACGGAAGAGGGGAAGAGACGGAAGAGGGAAAGAGACGGAAGAGGGAAAGAGGGGAAGAGACGGAAGAGGGGAAGAGGGAAAGAGACGGAAGAGGGGAATAGATGGAAGAGGGCAAGAGGGGAAGAGACGGAAGAGGGAAAGAGACGGAAGAGGGGAAGAGACGGAAGAGGGCAAGAGGGGAAGAGACGGAAGAGGGCAAGAGGGGAAGAGACGGAAGAGGGGAAGAGACAGAAGAGGGCAAGAGGGGAAGAGACGGAAGAGGGGAAGAGACGGAAGAGGGGAAGAGGGGAAGAGACGGAAGAGGGAAAGAGACGGAAGAGGAGAAGAGGGGAAAGAGAGAGGGGAAGAGGGGAAGAGACGGAAGAGGGGAAGAGACGGAAGAGGGGAAGAGACAGAAGAGGGAAAGAGGGGAAGAGACGGAAGAGGGAAAGAGATGGAAGAGGGAAGAGACGGAAGAGGGGAAGAGATGGAAGAGGGAAGAGACGGAAGAGGGGAAGAGGGGAAGAGACGGAAGAGGGGAAGAGAGAAGAGGGGAAGAGACGGAAAGGGGAAGGGAAAGAGACGGAAGAGGGGAAGAGACGGAAGAGGGGAAGAGGGGAAGAGACGGAAGAGGGGAAGAGGGAAAGAGACGGAAGAGGGGAAGAGACGGAAGAGGGAAAGAGGGGAAGAGACGGAAGAGGGGAAGAGACGGAAGAGGGGAAGAGGGAAAGAGACGGAAGAGAGGAAGAGACGGAAGAGGGCAAGAGGGGAAGAGACGGAAGAGGGAAAGAGACGGAAGAGGGGAAGAGACGGAAAAGGGGAAGAGGGGAAGAGGGGAAGAGACGGAAGAGGGGAAGAGACGGAAGAGGGGAACAGACGGAAGAGGGGAACAGACGGAAGAGGGGAAGAGACGGAAGAGGGGAAGAGGGAAAGAGACGGAAGAGGGGAAGAGACGGAAGAGGGCAAGAGACGGAAGAGGGGAAGAGATTGAAGAGGGAAAGAGACAGAATAGACGGAAGAGGGAAGAGACGGAAGAGCGGAAGAGGGGAAGAGACGGAAAAGGGAAAGAGATTGAAGAGGGGAAGAGACGGAAGAGGGGAAGAGACGGAAGAGGGGAAGAGACGGAAGAGGGCAAGAGGGGAAGAGACAGAAAAGGGGAAGAGACGGAAGAGGGGAAGAGATAAAAGAGGGGAAGAGACAGAAGAGCAATAGAGAGATGAGAGCGGGAAATTGTGGTCATAGGAATGGGGTCCAAGATTCCCTAATATGACCAAACCACCTGACCAACTACTACATCTTGGCTTCCCACCCCAAATATTAGTGGGATCTGTGATTTTATTTAGTATTTTATTTAACCTTTATTTATCCATGTGAGTAAATTAAAAACAAATTCTTATTTACAACGATGGCCTAGAAATGTGGTGCATCGAAACAAAATACATTGTTGACAGATCTGGGTTTCAAATGAAATCTTTGGTGATGGCCTGCACTAGCCATCTCATGAGTAATCAAATCAAATCAAATTGTATTTGTCACATGCGCCGCATACAACAGTGAAATTATTACTTACAAGCCCTTAACCAACAGTGCAGTTTTAAGGGAAATACCTAAAAATTAAAAAAAGTTAAGTAACAAATAATTAAAGAGCAGTAAGGCAGTATTGTTTAAAAAGTTCATTCACACAACAACGAGTCAGCCCCAGGCTAGCGCATGTGTTTTTATAGCTGATCTGATGTTATCTTACACCAGACCATTTGCTCTGCCTGTTCTGTGCCTCATGGTTCATGGTGTGTGATGCACACTGGCTGACTGCATCATTCTCCATAGTGCTGAGCAGAGCAGAGTTGGCTTTGGCCTCACACAGAAGCCTATGATGAGGAAACCAAAAAACAGAGGCCTCAACTCACATAGTTAGCCTGAAGTCGACTGTGAAATAATTGATCAGATATGGCCCTGGTCCTGGTCACCCGTGTTGAGCTATAGCTAAACAAACATCATGCTGAGAGAATACAACCGCTTACCACAGGCAAACACGCTTGACCACACTGCACACCACCACGCACACACATTTCCCTCCTATCCCAGAAGGTGTTTGGTGTGGTAATCCTCTGTGGCTTGCCTTTAAGCCATGGAGTCATTCATCTTCATTACAGTCATGGCTAGAAGAAGCAGATCTGTTATGCTCTCAAACTAGGTTAATGCCTCTACTGTCTGTCTGGGAATAAAAAAAATACTTCTCCACCTGGGTGTTTATCATGTCAATCCGCTGCTGGGATGGGTACATTACTAGCCTGGAATCCACACTGATATGCTGGTGAAACAGAGAATATCCCGTTGGATTCTAGTCAACAATTGACTGAAAGCCTATCACTGAGGTGTTGTTATGGTAATACATATATTATATTTGATCTTATTCCAGACTGTGAGCAACAACAAAAAAACTCCTCCCTTTCTCAGACCTTTTGACCGTTCAGAAAAACTGCAAGTGGCGCAGAAGTTACGCAAGCATGACAACTCAACTTAACCAACTTGGACAGAGAAAGGATTTCACAGCCCCAATTATAAGAGAAAATATTTTAAGAAACTGTGCTTAGTCTGGCAGAAAAACAACAGAGCCAGCACAAATATGTTATAACAAGGCTTTGGGTGTCACAGGCGTTTAAATGTTCCCAGATGAGATCAAAGACTCGGGTGTAATTTATTAGCCTTGTTTTCTTCCCACAAGACCCAAACCTCCAGACAACACCACCACCTCCACCCACGTTTCCAGTTAAGACACAGACCCCCGTGTCAGACCTATACTCTACACGGGAACTTTTAACGAAATGAACACCTCAATTATATAGCCAAAGACCAGAAGTACTATTTGACTAATCGTGGCTTCAAAACAGTAATCGGATGTGAAAAGGAAGCACAAAAGCAGAGCTAGATGATCCCTAATTGCCCACCAGCCTACTGTGTGGACCACATCATAGGTAAGGCTGCACAAAGGGCTGGTTGAGACACATTTAGGGCTGTTCCCGACAAAATAAAATCTTGGTCGACTAAGAGTTGTCTATTCTTTTGACCAATTGAATGGTCGGAATTTTAAAAGGTGTATTTTTCCATATATAGACACATCCTATGTGTTTTAATCAAATCAAATATATGCACTGAGCTTGTCTGATGCTTTAAGCGAACTGTTTGATGAAATAATTAAGACACACAAATGACAAGAGGGAGTGCCGAGCCTGACTCAGACATGCTGCGCGGTGTTTAAAAAAAGACAGCGAGTGACTGTGACTAGCACCCGCTCTCTCTTCCCTGCATCAACAGTGTGTATCACGCTGTCAGTGTTGCTGAAGCGGCAACATAACTACAGACATTTCTGACTGAAAAGTTATGTTTCCGAAATCTCTCATTTGTTTAGGAAAAACATTCCCTATACCCTCAACTAGGGCTGGGCGATATGGCAAATAAATTATCATGATATATATATATATATATTATATATTCATTTTCATCAAAGGGCCATTTCTGCTTCAGACTCAAGACTGTCTAAACAAACCAAAGGCTTTAATGATTCTTATTTATTGTCAGATGTAGAACTCACAAATAACATTAACTCGACTTTTCATAAAGGTATAAACCCTTACAAGTTATGAACAAGAAATACAAAATTAAAAAAAACAAATAGTGCAAGTCAATATGCATTATAGCTGTTAGCCTAATAGCACATCACAGTTGAAGTTGGGGTAGTTGTTGTCTTACAAGTTACAAGCAAGAAAGAAAAGTCTGACTACTGTCTCTGGATTTAAAGCTGCCCTATGGCAGGCCACTATGTTGCCACCTGTGCTAAAAACACAATATGGGGGGAAGCTGGTCGCAGGAATGCACAGGTAGCGCTTTCCAGGTGGCTGACTTTGGGAAAGTGTTTTTGGTGGATCTTCCACCAGTCCAGTGAATTGGTTTCACTGTCAGCATCAGGAAACTGAAGGTAGCAGCTGAGTTCGTTGGATGTGGCAGGGCTTGCAAACCATTACAGAATACAAGGGGAAGCACAGCCGAGAGCTGCCCAGTGACACGAGCCCCTAACCAACAATGCAGTTTAAAAAAAATATGGATAAGAATACGAGATAAAAGTAACAAGTAATTAAAGAGCAGCAGTAAAATAACAATAGTGAGACTATATACATGGGGGTACCAATACAGAGTCAATGTGCTGGGGCACCGGTTAGTTGAGGTAGTACCTACATGTAGGTAGAGTTATTAAAGAGACTATTCATAGATGACAACAGAGAGTAGCAGCGGTGTAAAGAAGGTGGGGGGGGGGACTGCAAATAGTCTGGGTAGCCATTTGACTAGATGTTCAGGAGTCTTATGGTTTGGGGTAGAAGCTGTTTAGAAGCCTCTTGTACCTAGACTTGGCGCTCCGGTATTGCTTGCCGTGCGGTAGCAGAGAGAACAGTCCATGACTAGGGTGGCTGGAGTCTTAGACAATTTTTAGGGCCTTCCTCTGACACCGCCTGGCTTAGAGGTCCTGGATGGTAGGAATCTTGGCCACAGTGATGTACTGGGCCGTTCGCACAACCCTCTGTAGTGCCTTGCGTTCAGAGGCCGAGCAGTTGCCATACCAGGCAGTGATGCAACCAGTGATACAGCTGTAGAACCTTTAGAAGATCTGAGGACCCATGACAAATCTTTTCAGTCTCCTGAGGGGGAATAGGTTTTGTTGTGCCCTCTTTACGACTGTCTTCATGTGCTTGGACCATGTTAGTTTGTTGGTGATGTGGACACCAAGGAACTTGAAGCTCTCAATCTGCTCCAAAGCAGCCCCATCGATGAGAATGGGGGCGTGCTACATCCTCTTTTTCCTGTAGTCCACAATCATCTCCTTTGTCTTGATCACATTGAGGGAGAGGTTGTTGTCCTGGCACCACACGGCCAGGTCTCTGACCTCCTCCCTATAGGCTGTCTCGTATTTGATCAGGCCTACCACTGTTGTGTCAAATTTAATGATGTTGTTGGAGTCATGCCTGGCCGTGCAGTCATGAGTGAACAGGGAGTACAGGAAGGGACTGAGCACACACCCCCGAGGAGCCCCTGTGTTGAGGATCAGCGTGGCGGATGCATTGTTACCTACCCTTACCACCTGGGGGTGACCCGTCAGGAAGTCCAGAATCCAGTTGCAGAGGGAGGTGTTTAGTCCCAGGGTCCTTAGCTTATTGATGAGCTTTGAGGGCACTATGGGGTTAAATACTGAGCTATAGTCAATGAATAGCATTCTCCCATAGGTGTTCCTTTTGTCCAGGTGGGAAGGGGCAGTGTGGAGTGCATAATGATTGCATCATCTGTGGATCTGTTGGGGCGGTATGCAAATTGGAGTGGGTCTAGGGTTTCTGGGATGATGGTGTTGATGTGAGCCATGACCAGCCTTTCAAAGCACTTCATGGCTACAGACGTGAGTGCTACGGGTCATTTAGGCAGGTTACCTTAGTGTTCTTGGGCACAGGGACTATGGTGGTCTGCTTAAAACATGTTGGTATTACAGACTCGGACAAGGACAGGTTGACAAGTCATTGGACAAGACCTGTGAAATGGCTTTCTCCTGCTCCAGTACTCTTTGCACCATCTTTTGACGTGATCCCCACCTGGTAGGCGACTCTGTCACCAACTTGCGCTGGGGTAGGTTGTTCTTCTTGAGGAAGTACCAGGTCTCTCTTCTTTTTCCACAAATAGGAAAAGGCACCTACCACTTTCTTACACACTCCAGTTGCTCGATCCACCCATTTGTCTCTACTCACTCTCTCTAAGGGAAATCAAGAGATTTTAATAAAATGTTAAAATCACAATAATCCCTTTAGTTATGTACAAATCTAATATTTAACTTAATCAGTTGATGAAAACAAATGCACATTTAGTTTCATCTAACCAATCACTTCAATATACACAATTGACAAGGCTAATTACCAATGGCCAAGTGCAGACGATGTCCAAAACATTGCAGTCGGTTCCATTTGTTGATTTGAGCGGCCTTCACCACGTTCACACCACTATCCGTTGTAATGCAGACCTGTCTGTCTTGACTGAGTCCCCAGGAGGCAGAGTGTCAATGAGCCCCTCTGCTATAGCTTAACCCGTGTGGTCGTCGGGAAAGTATGATGTTTGAAGGCATTTATTTCTAAGATTCCACTCTTTGTCAATATAGTGGATAGTGAGGCTAATATAAGGCTCTGACGTGCGACTTGACCGTTAGTAGTAGCAAAATACGTGAAATCTGTCTTGAGCTGTTCCTCAACGTTTTCCCTACACTCGGCGTAGAGTTTAGGCAGTGCGGTGTGAGAGAAATGTTTGTGGCCAGGGAGCACATACCTGGGGTCAATTAAATTGAGAAACCTCTTGAAACCTTCCTTTTTGACTGTGCTAATTGGTAGCATGTCCTTAGAAATGCAATGCATAATAGCATTTGTGATGTCTTTGTGTCTTTTCGATGTTTGCTCGTAGGGCATAAACGCTGTCAGTGTTGACTGCTTCGGGCGAACATCCCTATATTGGCTGGTGTTTGAGGGGCGTTTATCAATACCGTGGCACAAACTCAAACTTCCTGCATGTTCCAAAGAGTGATTTTGCTTCAGATGGTGAAAAAGGTTTGTCGTATTACCACTTGGTAGCCACCTGTCTACGACACAATTTGCACCGAACATTGCTTTGCTCTTTGTCGGACTTCAAAAAGCCAAACCACTTCCAAATAACTGAAACAAGTTGAACCCTTTTTATAAATAATTTATTTGTTGGAAGCTGCTCCTTCTCCATGGCTTTCATTGCCACTGTTTTCACCTACATCACCATTTTTTTTGTGGTTAATAGTGTTTTTTAGTGGGCATATATCTCTCCACGTGCATATTGTCACTTCTCCGCACGTTCCTGCTGCGTCACAGAGATGAAATGGACCTAATTATCCTATTTTGACATAATCTAAAATGATTCTAAACGTTTTTATATTGTTATTGAGGGAAGCAATTACCTCAATAATTATTGAGATTGATTTATCGCCCCGCCCTACCCTCAATGCGTTCTCTCCTTATGTGACACATGTACGCATCACATGCATGTGACCAATAGGGCCTTACCTATAGCATATCATAATCACATCGATAAATTGGTACTTCGTAACACATGATAGCAAAATCAATGAAGAGGATATGACAAATAAACTCGAAAAGGGAATGTTTACTGGTTGCTCAGGTTGTAAAGGGGAAGTCAGATATGTGGAATAAATTTGACTAGTTGTGGAAAATACTGGAGCTCAAGAAAAGCAAGGTAAGGAGCAAGTGTTGCATGCATATTAGGCCTATGTGTGACAAACAGGTTCTGTTAGAATACAATCTACTTTTTCTGACCGTTTGGAACAATGTAGACAACACTAGATAAATTATAAGTGTACCAGAGAGTCTGTTGTAAAGTTTTTTTGTTTTTTGTAAAGCCACATTCCTGAATGCAATTTCCGAAATGGTTTAGTCCTATTTATTGCTTACGCTAATTATTCAATGGTTGCTTTATTTTATGTTCAAACTAAAATCCTTGAATGCATTTCACATCATGAATGACTTATGAATTTTTATTTGACCTTTTTTTAACTAGGCAAGTCAGTTAAGAACAAATTCTTATTTTCAATGACAGCCTAGGAATAGTGGGTTAACTGCCTGTTCAGGAGCAGAACGACAGATTTGTACCTTGTCAGCTCAGGGATTTGAACTTGCAACCTTCCGGTTACTAGTCCAATGCTCTAACCACTAGGCTATCCTGCCGCCCCGATATGAACAAATAAATGATTGATTGATACATATATATATATATATATATACTGTAAGCATTAAAATAAAGGCATAAGTAAGTTACGGTATTAAGAATAAACAGGATGCTCTCTTAGGCTTACAGTTCGATGGTGGTGATACAAGGCTGCTATAATAAACCTACTAAAGATGATAATAATAATAGTAATAATAACAATAAAAAGGAGATCTGCTGCCTCCACCACATTGTTCTCAAAAACAGTATGCTGGTTAACTTTGCTATTATGCACATAGCAACATGGTCTAGGAAAAGGCGCCAATTCAACAGCGCAGTGATGTGTTTCAGAACCGCGGACAGCGACCACTATCCAACGCTGGAGAAAGCGCATTTGTTGTAAAATAATATAATTTTTTATTTGTGTTACACCATTGCTCTTACATAATTTAACCATATACAATTTCAGTAGCACATGTTTTAGACTGATAGACTGTGCCATCCCCACGGCCTCCACAATGGATCAGTGCACTCAGACAGGCATCAATCAGACAGGTGTCTTGTACACCATGATTTGTAAAAACAAATGTGGCTACTGCTCGATTAAAGAAATCTTTGACCAGGTCCTGAGAGTGGCCACAGTGACGGAGGGTGCAAAAAGACAGGTGGACGGACGGACAGACAGGCAGGTAGACAAACAGATAGCCAGGTGGTCAGACAAACAGGTAGACAAACAGATAGCCAAGCGGTCAGACAAACAGGTAGACAAACAGATAGCCAAGCGGTCAGACAAACAGGCAGACAAACAGATAGCCAGGCGGTCAGACAATCAGACAGGCAGGCAGGTAGACAAACAGATAGCCAGGCGGTCAGACAAACAGATAGCCAGACGGCAGACAAACAGATAGCCAGATGGGCAGACAAACAGGTAGACAAACAGATAGCCAGGCGGGCAGACAAACAGATTGGCAGGTTGTTGTAACCTTGTGTGTGCATACATGGTGCGGGACCATAGAGATAGAATATTGTAGCCATAGAGACACAATATGGCTCTTCTATATTATATTGTTCTGAGCGTGTATAAAAGTGTTCCATTTCATTCTGTGGTTGTAGAGGTGTGCGGTCGTGAGCAAGCCCAGCAGTACATCTCCCTCCCATCTACTAGAGATTACATGCTGATGGGAGTAGAGCTGATAACAGAACAGAGGCTGTGAGAAGATCAATGTCACAGTGTACAGACAGGGGTGGAATCTGCACCAGAATAATCTTCCCAGGACTTTTCTCAGTGACACAGACTTTTCATCCACCACCCCCCCTCTAACCACCCCAGTCCCAAAGGAGAGCCCACACAATGCAGGCAGTCAGATAATCATCCAGAACCCCCTTCTCCAACCCCCCATCCCCACTCCCAAAGGAGAACCCACACAATGTAGCCAGTCCCTCACAATCTACTTCTGCCCTCTACACAACAGAAGCCTCACTGCAGGGAAACTTGTGTATTACATTTACATTGTATCATCAACACTGTCTGGTTGCATGATTATCTCCAATGACATCATGACTTTAACAACAACAACACATATGGAGAAAACATTCAGCAGAGATTATCTGCATCGCAAACGGTTGCTATGGGGATTCTTACAAGGGGAGAGAAAATGTCATTGTTGAGCAAACATTTTGTCCTTGACGCTTTTGTTACATCTAAAACAGCAAGAATGTGAATGTCATTATAGCACGCCCACACGATGATCTTCCTCATCACCGGAGAGAATATAGGAAACTTGAAACAGACCTTACAGCTTGATTTTGCAGCACTGTAGCCTTACATTCAGTAAGTTGGCTGTGCAAAGTGCATGAATGTCACAATAACTCTGCTAGTTTTTCAAATTAGTTGCTATGAAAAAGTTAAGCTAGAGAAGGCCTTTTCAGCTTTCCTTGAGAAAGGCAGAAACACTGATTTTACAGCTCATTTCATCAATAAACTAAAGCATGTACAACCTGCTTCTTCACTTCAGATACATGGAATTAAAAAGCACACAGCCCAGTGCTAAATGAATGCATTGGAATGACAAGAGTATCCTAGACCTACGTCATGCAGCTCTCCTCTTGAGAGGGGTATCCACAAGGACCACACTAGTGGCCTTATCTTTCAAATGAGCCAGTGCCAATATAGGGAGGACCTAGGCTTTGACACCCCTCTGAGGGGGAAGGGTCCTGGACAGAGACCCCCCTCACCACTGTATTGTCTGGGACTCTGTAAACCCTCATTGGAGAGGTGCCCCACTGCCTCTCTTTCCACTGTAGATGAATAGAGACACACCAGTAGATATTACATGTCTCTCTGAACCTTCTCCAATAGCCACTACCTCTTAAACAAGAAAACATTAGCATTTATGTGATTCTCTCTCTCTCATTCCCCTCCATTGATGTGATACAATGCAAGCTGGCCATGTGACTTGCTGGAATTGGAAATCAGCCTAGAGGTCACACAAGAGCATAATGGGTTAGTTTTACACATGCTGACACAGGAGCTATTTGTGAAAATCTGATTATGTTGTTTATCTGAGCTGGACAAATCCTATTTCTCAATGGGGATAATAGACATACATTGCTTATAGCTTAATCTATAGAACTGTAATAGGCTATGATTTTAAACTGCAGAAGAGCAGGTACTTTTTGTTATGTGATGAACCCCTATTCGAAGAATGGGGCAGCAGGGTAGAGAAACTTGCATGTCAGAGAAACTTGCATGTCTTGCATGGGTATAGGCTAGTCACCATAATGTTCTCTGCATCTAGTGAGGGGAGAAAAGTTAACATAAATTCTGAGAATATAGGCTATTTGTAACTTTTCTTCTACATTTTGGGGTCAGCCCCGTTGTGCACTAATTAGAAGGGGAAGAAACAAGGAGAAATGTTCAGACAATTTGATACAAGAAATGTACTGAAAATAAACAGTTTCCACAATAGTTCATCAATGAGCAAATTACACATTGTAGCTTTAGTAGGCCACCCTTTGAAACTTCCTTGTGATCATGTCCCCACATTCTTTCCCAAGTTGAGCCCTATGCAATTAAATAATTTGAGACTTTCACAATAGAATTAGACCATATATTTTTTTTTTAAAGTGGAGCCTTTACAGCAGTTGGATATTTCACTGGGTACAAATTCCACCCTTAAAAAAAGATTGCAGTTTTGAAACAGCTGTAAAAGTGCAATAACTGCGGTCAACTGTGGGTTTATTGACGCAGTAATTACAGAATACTACACTCTAACTGCAGTTACACTGCAAAATTACTACAGTAACAAAAAACGGTTATTTTGGACGCAGTATTTGCAGCATACTGCAGTTATACTGCACTCTAAATGCAGTTATACTGCAGTGTACTGCCGTTATACTGCACTCTGACTGCAATCTTTTTTCGTCAGGGCAAAACTTCTCAACAACATGAACATGCGGCGGCCTCCACGTAAACAAACGGGAACAACGCAGTTATTCCAATGCACCGTCATTCAATCACCTCTATCAAACTTTCACATTTACAGAAATGTCTGAATAGTTTAAACAATCGACGACTTGAGAGTGAAAGTGCAATGCAGTCTCCTTCAATCCACAAAACACTGCGTTAGCTTGGTAAATGAAACAAAATAACAATTCGTCCTTTAAGAATGTTCATGGACAAAGTTTCACTCGTTTCGTTCTGGCGCACAACAACTCACCTGCGAGACCAATGGGATAAGTGTTTGTTCCACCGACCGAGTTTTGATTTCCAGTCCGGAATCAAAGTTAACACTGCTGCAAGGAGATGAAGCCATTCCAGCCGATCTCTCTTTATTACACAATGCACTACTGGGTTACCGCTACCTGGCTTAACGTTTCAGTAAATTAGCGTAAAGTAAAGTGTGAAAGTATTTGGGGTTTATTCCTCTAGTTACACGGTCGACTGACTGACTCTAAAGAAGCATACCGTTTTAATCCACTCGTGTTCGGGTGTGCTGCATTCTGTGCGCCCGCTAATGTCTATGTAGTTTACTCAACTACGACAGGCAGAGGAGTCTGCAGCAACTAGCTAGAGAGTGGGTTGGCTCTCCAGGACTATAGCCGTACGAGTAGGAACTGACAGGCACGCACATACACGCACACAAAGGTTGTATCGATCGATCGAGAGAGAGAGCACACTGGGGACATGGACGTTTTAGTCTCTTATTTACAGAGCTCATTTCAGTTTGTCTTAAACTCGTACAACATGGTTTATTGTCCGCATAGCCTTTAGCCTACCCTAGTGTTTTGTTTACATGGTAGTAACCCTTGACTAGTTGATGTAATATTCCACGACTCTCTCACCCGGACAGTTTTACAGGACAAGCATCGACGACAGCTCTCTCTATACCTTCTCAATTCACATGTTAACTTCATAGCAGGCGTTTGCTCAAGCTTATTGGAAGAATGAAGACATGTATGTAACAAGGTGTTTGCAGGAATGTGAGTCTTTGATGTGTGTTAGCCATCTCTTTGGTGATTGGCAGCCTGATACAGTATATTCAACAAAAAAAAATATATATATATATATATATATATATATATATATATATATATATACAGTAGTAGTCAACAACAAAAAAGTACTCATTCAAGGGTTTTTCTTAATTTTTTACTATTTTCTACATTGTAGAATAATAGTGAAGTCATCAAAACTATGAAATAACGCATATGGAATCATGTAGTAACCAAAAAGGTGGTAAACAAATAAAAATCTGTTTTATATTTGAGATTCTTCAAAGTAGCCACCCTTAACCTCGATGACAGCTTTGCACTCTTTTGACATTCTCTCAACCAGCGTCATGAGGAATGCTTTTCAAACAGTCTTGAAGGAGTTCCCACATATGATGAGCACAAGTTGGCTGCTTTTCCTTCACTCTGCGGCCCAACTCATCCCAAACCATCTCAATTGGGTTGAGGTCGGGTGATTGTGGAGGCCAGGTCATCTGAGGCAGCATTCCATCACTCTCCTTGGTCAAATAGCTCTTACACAGCCTGGAGGTGTGTTTTGGGTCATTGTCCTGTTGAAAAACCAATGATAGTCCCACTAAGAACAAACCAAATGGGATGGAGTATTGCTGCAGCATGCTGGTTAAGTGTGCCTTGAATTCTAAATAAATCGCAGACAGTGTCACCAGCAAAGCACCCCCACACCTCCTCCTCCATGCTTCACGGTGGGAACCACACATGTGGAGATCATCCGTTCACCCACTCTGCATCTCACAAAGACAAAGTGGTTGGAACCAAAAATCTCAAATTTGGACTCATCAGACAAAAGGACAGATTTCCACCGGTCTAATGTCCATTATCATGTTTCTTGACCCAAGCAAGTCTCTTCTTATTATTGGTGTCCTTCAGTAGTGGTTTCTTTGCAACAATTCAACCATGAAGGCCTGAATCACGCAGTCTCCTCTTAAAAGTTGATGTTGAGATGTGTCTGTTATTAGAGGCTGGTAACTGTAATGAACTTATCCTCTGCAGCAGAGGTAACTCTGGGTCTTCCTTTCCTGTGGCGGTCCTCATGAGAGCCAGTTTCATCATAGCGCTTGATCGTTTTTGAAACTGCACTTGAAGAAACTTTAAAGGTTCTTGAAATTTGCCAGATTGACTGACCTTCATTTCTTAAAGTATTGATGAACTGTAGTTTCTCTTTGCTTATTATTTATTTATTTTTTAACCATTATTTAACACGGCAAGTTAGTTAAGAACATTGAGAACAAATTCTTATTTACAACGAAGGCCTACCCTGGCCAAAACCTAACCCGGATGACGCTGGGCCAATTGTGTGCCACCCTATGGGACTTCCAATCACAGACGGCTTTGATACAGCCTGGAATAAAACCAGTGTCTGTAGTGATGCCTTGGTCACTGAGAAACAGTGCCTTAGACCACTGCGCCACTCGGGAGCAGCGCTCTAAGGAGATGTTTTTGCCATAATATGGACTTTGTCTTTTACCAAATAGGGCTATCTTCTGTATACCACCCTTACCTTGTCACAACACAACTGATTGGCTCAAACACATTAAGAAGGAAAGAAATTCCACAAATTAACTTTCAACAAGGCACACCTGTTGATTGAAATTGCAGTCCATTTCCAGCTGTCATCAAGGCAAAGGGAGGCTACTTTGAATAATATTTGTTTAACACTTTTTTGGTTACTACATGATTCCATATGTGTTATTTCATAGTTTGATGTCTTCACTATTATTCTACAATGTAGGAAATAGTAAAAATAAAGAATAACTCTTGAATGAGTAGGTGTGTCCAAACTTTTGACAAGTACTGTAAAAATGTTTTACTTTTACCCCTTTTTTGTGATATCCAATTAGTAGTTACAGTCTTGTCCGTAGGGGGGTTGCATAGAAGGGACTCGGGAGAGGCAAAGATCGAGAGCCATGCATCCTCCGAAACACAAACCTGCCAAGCCTCACTGCTTCTTGACACACTGCTCGCGTAACCCGGAAGCCAGCCGCACCAATATGTCAAAGGAAAAACTGTCCAGCTGGCGACCGAAGTCAGCGGATGGCCAAACCCTCCCCTAACCCGGACGACGCTGGGCCAATTGTGTGCCGCCTCATGGGTCTAACCCTCCCCTAACCCGGACGACGCTGGGCCAATTGTGTGCCGCCTCATGGGTCTCCCGGTGACCGCAGCCTGGGATCAAACCTGGGTCTGTAGTGACGCATCAAGCACTGCAATGCAGTGCGTTAGACCGCTGTGCCACTCTGGAGGCTCTGTTTTTATTGTTTGTCAGACATATTTTCTGAGGAAAACAATCAGACTCAGAAAACTCTATTTGTTTTGTGTAAGCATATCCACACTGTCCTAGCATGTCTAGGCAATGTGTGATTGTCTTGCTTACAGCTGCCTCTGAAGTTTTTATACTCTGCAGAAATAAGGACTGCTATTTCACTCTCTGTATCTTTCCTCTTGGCCGTGTGGCTCTTGGGAACAGAACTGCTGAGCTGAATGTAAAGATCGTGAATTGAGGGTGATTTTGTGCACAGTGAAACGTGGAATAAACTGCATACTCAGTCATTTCCCTGGGATATGCAGATTAAAGGATGACTTGCAGTGGGATTTTGAAGTATTTTCTCAGGCATATTGGGTTCACGGGCAGCATATGATGATTCCAATAATCCACCAACAAAGTTTGATTGGTAGTTTTCCCTAAAAATAAGTAATGGTGTTATATCTTTTCTGAAATAGAGTTATAGAATTTAAGTTCAAGAAATGTACAACAGATTTCATATAGCATTTCCTGAAACACCAATGTCTTTTGCGTTCCAGAGGCATTCGGGTTTTGAGCTAATGACACTGGATGGGCCCTGCGATAACTATAAATGATAAAAACATAGTTGTTTTTCTGCTTCCAGAGAGTGGATACTTTCACCTTCAAAAAGGGCACGGTGGAAAGATTCCCTTACCTCTACCATTAAACCCCTTTGACCTTGCATTTGAGACCACAGGTGCAAACTGATGCTCCTTCTGGACATCAGTGATTGTGACTGCCAGTGCCATATGCTCAATATGCCTATACCACTGCTGGCCAGCCTACCAGAGAGAGGCCCTCAGGGGCTAGGATCATTTAATTGCCTGTAAACAAAAACAGGCTGCAGAAAGTGACACAGAGGCAGCTGCCATTAATCTTGCTGCCATGTTTTGTTATAGTATTTCCCCTGTTGTGACATAATCATGGATATTTAAATCCCACACACGCTCATTAATACTCTCCGAGCCTCTCTCTCTTTATCCTGCACCTTAAACTACAGATCGTCTGTCTGCTCTGTAAGCTGATGCATGCAGGTAGGGATGACATTACACACACATACACACACTTCAGGGGTTGTGTCTTGCTTGTGAATGCAAGGGGGTTGACCTCTGCTGGACATAGTGATTAGCTGGACCTGCTCACCAATCTGTCCGGTGCTGGGAGAGATAATGAGTTGATCATTTCTGATGCAGAATGTGTTTGTGACTTACATCAGAGAGCAAGCACAACAAAGCCTTCAGAATGGTGGGTGCAGTAGTTCGTGGCTGTGGGAAATAGCAGGGGGAGTTAGTACTTACTGCTAGTACTGGACTAGAGTTGTGAATAGGCCATACACACATGGCGAAATTGCCACGAAACAGGTTGATTTGTCCCACCCAATCATTAGCTTTAAAGATGCATTATGCAGAAATCGCTCAGCCTTTCCCTGGTTGCTAAAATTCTAATAGTTTCAGTTTATGTGACAAAATAAGCACCTATAGTGTAGAGAATCGTTGTACCATATAAACAGCTGTGAAATATATTTTCTATAACCAAAGATATTTTATTTTCAGTTGTTTGAAGCTGGTGTAGGAAACTGAAAGATGCAATAACGAAATTTAAGAAAGGGAAGCATAGCAATATTGCATATAGAACAGATTTACCGCTTCTTACACTTGCTTTTAACGAGAATGACAACTCTGTAAACACATTTTCTATGTGAATTTTGTTACGTCGCCCAAAAAGTTACATATTGCAGCTGTAAAAAAAAAAAAAAAAAAACACAACATAAATGTGCGTATGAAGACGTCATATTCAATGGCAAAATGTGTAGAATTGCAAGACATTAGCGTCAACGGTCAACTTTGAACAGTAAAATCTGTCCAATTCCTCCCCTTTCTCAATTTTCAAACAGTAATGGGGTTGTGCCCTTTGGTGGTTCATCGATGTAACATTCTAATGCGCGCCGTGACTGAAGTAGTTAGTTTGTTAGCTAAGATAGCTAACTTATAGCTAGCCAGTAACTCCTCCGGTATGTGTTGACGTAATTTCACAGGACTTGTTTTTGGACGGAAGCTGTAGAGATCGGTAAGAAATGGCACTTCTGTAGCCAATTATTTATTCGTATTTTTTTTAAAGCATCATGACCTAGTATGACGTGCATTGATCAGTTCTACAGTTTAAAGCTGTAATTTTTGCGTTTTTGCCCAAAGTTAACCGTTAAAGTAACTGTCCGGTGTTTCCAGATTTCTACATAAAAATGGTAAAAAGCATGTTTAAAAAAGCAGCTTTTCTGTTTTGGAATAGAGTGTGCGTACCCTAACAACAGAATAGTGTGGGTATATTCCAGTCATTAAAAATATTTGTGTGACTAGACCGCTGATTGGCCATCTCATCCTGCTCAGAAGGATTAAATAATATCAAGCATTTTTTAAAACAGTCTTTTTGAGGTGGGATTGAAGTGTTTAAATATATATATATATATTATATTATTGTATATATATACAGTGCCTTGCGAAAGTATTCGGCCCCCTTGAACTTTGCGACCTTTTGCCACATTTCAGGCTTCAAACATAAAGATATAAAACTGTATTTTTTTGTGAAGAATCAACAACAAGTGGGACACAATCATGAAGTGGAACGACATTTATTGGATATTTCAAACTTTTTTAACTTTCAGTGCAGCAAACTGACTCTACTCCAGCCACTTTAATCATGGGAATTGATGGGAAATTATGTAAATATATCACTAGCCACTTTAAACAATGCTACCTTATATAATGTTACTTACCCTACATTGTTCATCTCATATGCATACGTTGATACTGTACTCTATATCATCGACTGCATCCTTATGTAATACATGTATCACTAGCCACTTTAACTATGCCACTTGGTTTACATACTTATCTCATATGTATATACTGTACTCGATATCATCTACTGTATCTTGCCTATGCTGCTCTGTACCATCACTCATTCATATATCCTTATGTACATATTCTTTATCCCCTTACACTGTGTATAAGACAGTAGTTTTTTTTGGAATTGTTAGTTAGATTACTTGCTTTTTATTACTGCATTGTCGGAACTAGAAGCACAAGCATTTCGCTACACTCGCATTAACATCTGTGACAAATAAAATTTGATTTGATTTGATTTGATTTGAAACTCTCCAGAAGTTCAGTGAGGATCTCTGAATGATCCAATGTTGATCTAAATGACTAATGATGATAAATACAATCCACCTGTGTGTAATCAAGTCTCCGTATAAATGCACCTGCACTGTGATAGTCTCAGAGGTCCGTTAAAAGCGCAGAGAGCATCATGAAGAACAAGGAACACACCAGGCAGGTCCGAGATACTGTTGTGAAGAAGTTTAAAGCCGGATTTGGATACAAACGATTTCCCAAGCTTTATACATCCCAAGGAGCACTGTGCAAGCAATAATATTGAAATGGAAGGAGTATCAGACCACTGCAAATCTACCAAGACCTGGCCGTCCCCCTAAACTTTCAGCTCATACAAGGAGAAGACTGATCAGAGATGCAGCCAAGAGGCCCATGATCACTCTGGATGAACTGCAGAGATCTACAGCTGAGGTGGGAGACTCTGTCCATAGGACAACAATCAGTCGTATATTGCACAAATCTGGCCTTTATGGAAGAGTGGCAAGAAGAAAGCCATTTCTTAAAGATATCCATAAAAAGTGTCGTTTAAAGTTTGCCACAAGCAACCTGGGAGACACACCAAACATGTGGAAGAAGGTGCTCTGGTCAGATGAAACCAAAATTGAACTTTTTGGCAACAATGCAAAACGTTATGTTTGGCGTAAAAGCAACACAGCTCATCACAATGAACACACCATCCCCACTGTCAAACATGGTGGTGGCAGCATCATGGTTTGGGCCTGCTTTTCTTCAGCAGGGACAGGGAAGATGGTTAAAATGGATGGGAAGATGGATGGAGCCAAATACAGGACCATTCTGGAAGAAAACCTGATGGAGTCTGCAAAAGACCTGAGACTGGGACGGAGATTTGTCTTCCAACAAGACAATGATCCAAAACATAAAGCAAAATCTACAATGGAATGGTTCAAAAATAAACATATCCAGGTGTTAGAATGGCCAAGTCAAAGTCCAGACCTGAATCCAATCGAGAATCTGTGGAAAGAACTGAAAACTGCTGTTCACAAATGCTCTCCATCCAACCTCGCTGAGCTCAAGCTGTTTTGCAAGGAGGAATGGGAAAAAATGTCAGTCTCTCGATGTGCAAAACTGATAGAGACATACCCCAAGCGACTTACAGCTGTAATCGCAGCAAAAGGTGGCGCTACAAAGTATTAACTTAAGGGGGCTGAATAATTTTGCACGCCCAATTTTTCAGTTTTTGATTTGTTAAAAAAGTTTGAAATATCCAATAAATGTCGTTCCACTTCATGATTGTGTCCCACTTGTTGTTGATTCTTCACAAAAAAATACAGTTTTATATCTTTATGTTTGAAGCCTGAAATGTGGCAAAAGGTCGCAAAGTTCAAGGGGGCCGAATACTTTCGCAAGGCACTGTATATGCTTTGGCCACCAATACAAGTATAGAATGATTCAATAACATTATTTGGGTATGGGTTGAGAGAATACGAACTTCTCAATGTGAGATTTTCAGACAGTTAGTTTAACTGCAAAATGTATTCTCATCCACATGGCAAAATGTATAGAATGGCATGAGATGAGCTATAAAACAGCACATTTTTATCTCTGCCCCATGGAAAAATGTGTAGAATTGCAGGAAATTAGCTTTAAAACTGCAAAATTTTCTCTGAAATGCACAGGTGTTTCAATGTAAGCTACATAACAACAAAACATCTGTCCGTTTAAAATAATGTCCGTTCAATCCACCGCATACGCCACTGTCGCACTTCCACATCTGCGGTGAAAGGTGGCAGAGCTAGAACCATGTTTGTCAGACAATGAGACATCCCGAAAATCGGTCTTCTCATGAAAACATCTGTAGTGTCAGAACGGTTTGACCTACAAACTATTATGACCACTCCATAGAAAGGGGAGACTCTCACAATGACGTTTTGCTCGACGACCCCCAGAAGTGTTACAGGACTCGGCTGAAGGTAAACGGTACAGGTTAAAAAAAAAAGACTAATGGAAGTATGAAGGTGGTTTCGTGTCTACCCCCAAAACTGTGTTAAATATGTGTCAAATAAATGTAGATTTAGGAAAGACACTTCAAAACCTTGTTTCTTATGATATATTTTTTTACTTTCCTTTTTGCCATTTACAAATGTGTTATTCAATGCATTTCTATTAACTTTAGTAGTAATGGCCAAAATAAATATTTTATCAAATAATTTGTTTATATATTTTTGGTATACCTAAAGGAGACCTAAAATTCCACATCGAATAGCTAAATGATCCATAGTATGACCATCTTAAAACAATTCCATATGTCAGCTTAGCACCGCCCCCAATATATTTGAATAGGGATTTACCATCACGAAATGGACAGACTGAAATTAACACCTAAGAGTGAGGGAGAGGAAACACTATGTCTGTTTAACTCATACTATATATTGCTGTGGATCTGTGGGGAGGTATGTGAATTGGAGTGTGTCCAGGGTTTGAGGCTGTAGTCAGAGATGTGAGTGTTACGAGGCGGTAGTCATTTAGGCTGGTTACCGTGGCAATCTTGGGCACAGGGACTATGGTGGTCGGCTTGGAACATGTAGGTATTATAGACTGGGTCAGGGAGTCAGCACATGCTCTGAGTACACATCCTGGTAATCTGTCGGTTGGCCCGACGGACCTAGCTATCTGCAAGCTATCAGGCTGGGGGCCGGACCTTGCCACCTGGCCAGCCGGACTAAGCTATCTGGCTGGTTGGCCGGACCTAGTTATCTGGCCGACCGGTCAGACCCACCTGTCTGCCCGACTGGACCTATCTGTCTGGCCATCCGGACCCACCTACCTGGCCTGACCGAAATACTTCACTCTGACCCACAAAACGTATTTGCTAGATTCATGATAATGTTGTTAGACAAATAAAGGAAAGTGGACTTCAAAACGTGATGCGTTTTTAATTTTTATTTGCAGCTGTTGTTAAATAATGAATCTGCTAGCTTCTGACATGACTAATTGCAGCTAGAGAGCAGTTAATGGGTTACTAAAACATCTACAGATTGGTAGACTCTATGACTAATCTGTTTTCGGATTTTAAAAGCAGAGAAGGAGATGAAGATTTCATACCCTCTATATTTTTGTCTAACTTGTTGGGGTAGTATTATTTTTTGTTCAAATGTCAGAATTGAGTAGTAGAGAAGTAGACAAAGATTTATACACTAACTTTCTGTCTAAGGTGTTGCAAAGTGGTCAAAGTAGCTGATTTGTGTCAAAAGTTGTATTAATACATTTACAGTAAATGGAAGATGGACAAAAAAAATTCAAAAAGTGTAATATTAAGTATAGATGATATCAAAAAGTTGTATACAATTCTGTACGTTTTGAAGTTAACGCCATTTCTAGCTTAAACGGTGTAGGAGGAGTAGCGTGCTACAGAATAAGAAGAAGAAGTAGTATGTTTATGTCCAATGGCCGATGAGCACCGATACCATTTACTGTATCTATAATTTCTCTTCATATGACAAGGATTGAAAAGGATTTGCCAGTAGATTGTCGACTTGATTCATGATGATGACTGCTTACTTTTGAAAGTATGATGTTTACATCAGTTCAGCTACGGTAGATATAACGTGATTTGACGTCATTTTATCTGTGGCCAATTACCTTTTGCCTTCTTTTTTATTTAATTTATTTATTTAACCTTTATTTAACTAAGCAAGTCAGTTAAGAACAAATTCTCATTTACAATGACGGCCTACCAAAAGGCCTCCTGCGGGAACGGGGGCTGGGATTAAAATAAATAAATAAAATATATGTATAGGACAAAACACACATCACGACAAGAGAGACATAAGACAACAACATAGCAAGGCAGCAAAACATGTCAAAACAGCATGGTAGCAACACAACATGACAACAATATGGTAGCAGCACAAAAGATGATACAAACATTATTGGGCACAGACAACAGCACAAAGGGCAAGAAGGTAGAGACAACAATAGGTCACGCACCTCCTGGGTGGCGCAGTGGTTAAGGGCGCTGTACTGCAGCGCCAGCTGCGCCACCAGAGACTCTGGGTTCGCGCCCAGGCTCTGTCATAATCTGATGGCCGAATGGTGAAGAACATTTAGCCGCTCGAGAGCACCCTTACCTGCCTATCTATAAATGATGTCTCCGTAATCTAGCATGGGTAGGATGATCATCTGAATCAGAGTTAGTTTGGCAGCTGGGGTGAAAGAGGAGCGATTACGATAGAGGAAACCAAGTCTAGATTTAACTTTAGCCTGTAGCTTTGATATGTGCTGAGAGAAGGACAGTGTACCTTCTAGCCATACTCCCAGGTACTTGTATGAGGTGACTACCTCAAGCTCTAAACCCTCAGAGGTAGTAATCACACCTGTGGGGAGAGGGGCATTCTTACCAAACCACATGACCTTTGGAGGTGTTCAGAACAAGGTTAAGGGTAGAGAAAGCTTGTTGGACATTAAAAAAACCTTGTTGTAGAGCATTTAACACAAAATCCACTGAGGTGCCAGCTGAGTACAATACTGTATCATCTGCATATAAATGGATGAGAGAGCTTCCTACTGCCTGAGCTGTGTTATTGATGTAAATTGAGAAGAGCGTGGGGCCATACCTCCCCAAGCCTTGGGGTACTCCATTGGTGACAGGCAGTGGCTGAGACAGCAGATTTTCTGACTTTATACACTGCACTCTTTGAGAGAGGTAGTTAGCAAACCAGGCCAAAGACCCCTCAGAGACACCAATACTCCTTAGCTGGCCCACAAGAATGGAATACCATATCAAAAGCTTTGGTCAAATCAATAACAATAGCAGCACACCATTGCTTAGAATCAAGGGCAATGGTGACATCATTGAGGACCTTTAAGGTTGCAGTGACACATCCATAACCTGAGCGGAAACCAGATTGCATACGAGAGAGAATACTATAAACATCAAGAAAGCCAGTCAGTTGATTATTGACAAGTTTTTCAACACTTTTGATTAAAAAAAGGCTATTTCAGCACCCAAGGGGCTTACATTTTCGAGCTCTCCCTAAAGATTTTGAGGTGACTAGTGTCCCCATGAGTGACAGAACACTGAGCCAATCACGGCACAACTAGAGAACATTACCAACCCCTATGCTTTGCAGTTTGGAGCTGCCTTACTCAATATCATGTTTGTATACGTCTTTATTAACTCAATTATTATTATTATTATTGTTTTTTTACATTGTTTGCAAACTGATATGTGACAAGTATTATTGCCAAAATAACATGCAAAACAGGATTTTTTTTTTACTGAACAGGGAGGCCCAAAACAGGCCCTGAATGATGGGTCGCCTCTGAGTATGTTGAAGACTTAGCTTTACAAGTCCCATTAAGTACTAAAAAGACGTTTGCTTCACAAGTCCCATTAATAAGAATAACTGTATGTCGAAGATTGAAACTGGGGCTTTTGCTGCGCAAGGCCCACAATGGGTCTATTGCACCACCTAGTGGATTCTACCCAATAACGCAATCAGAAGAGTTTAGCGATTGTTCGAGATCATGTAGGCTACGATGAAGCGTGTGTAATGTTTTATTGTAAAGGTAACAATGCCACCAATACAATTAAAGCAACTGTCCCCTTAAATTGCAGTCTTGTGAAACAAAAATATACAGTTTTCCAGAGTGTGTTCAACTTCATTTTACCCATTAAAGCTCTGTGAGCGGAATGTTTGTAGAATTATTTGCCATGTATACCCGTATTTACGGTAACTCTGCTGCGGGGTAGAATTCAGAATGGCAGCGCCCATAATAGAAACATGCCATGTCTCATGTTGTGCTAATCGAACCCAAAATGTTCTTTCATGGGGTCGTGGTGGGGTCATTGCATGTAGAACATGTAATTACGCCGCTCTCTATGACCCAAAAGTAATATATATATATTTCACATTTTAAATGTACTCGTGTCACTACATAATCAGTCTTGTCAATGTTGACAGCTTCTTGGAGTCCTTGGGTATAAGGCACATTTGCTGTGACAGTCAGGTTTACAGGAGAAAGGTGTTGTTGCTGTCCTGAATGGACATCTGGGAGGGTGAACACAGTCCAGTGAGTCCACAGAGAGGACTGTGGTGAGTAGCTACCTGCATGCTTCATCCAATGCTTTGATATGCTGATAATATATATTGATATGTTTCATCCAATGCTTTGATAGACTTTTTATGACAGTTGGTTGTCTTCCTCCCTGATGATGGTACAGAAACTCACCTGGTGTCAGGAGGGTCTGACAATCTACTGATTGTGTGGGAGGCCCTAGATGGGAAGGTGTGTTAACACTACTAGAAGCAGGAATTGGTCTCATCCGATTGGCACTTCATCAATCTACACACAATACCCCATAATGACAAAGCAAAAACAGGTTTATTTTTTTTAGCAACTTTATAAAAATAAACACTGAAAACATTTACATAAGTATTCAGACCCTTTACTCAGTACTTTGTTAAAGCACCTTTGGCAGTGATTACAACCTTGAGTCTTCTTGGGTATGACGCTACAAGCTTTGCACACATGTATTTGGGAAGTTTCTCAAATTCTTCTCTACAGATCTATGTTAGATCGGGTTCAAGTCTGGGCTCTTGCTGGGCCACTCAAGGACGTTCAGAGACTTCTCCCGAAGCCATTCATGCGTTGTCTTGGCTGTGTGCTTAGGGTTGTTGTCCTGTTGGAAGGTGAACCTTCTCCCCAGTCTGAGGTCCTGAGCGCTCTGGAGCAGGTTTTCTTCAAGGATCGCTCTGTACTTGGCTCCGTTCATCTTTCCCTCAATCCTTACTAATCTCCCGGTCCCGACCGCTGGAAAATATCCTCACAGCATGATGCTGCCACTAGTAGAGGTTGACCGATTATGATTTTTCAACGACAATACCAATACCGATTATTGGAGGACAAAAAAAAAAGCCGATACCGATTAATCGGCCGATTTAAGAAAAATGTATTTGTAATAATGACAATTACAACAATACTGAATGAACACTTATTTTAACTTAATATAATACATCAATAAAATCTATTTAGCCTCAAATAAATAAGGAAACCTGTTCAATTTGGTTTAAATAATGGAGAGAAAAAGTGTTGGAGAAGAATGTAAAAGTGCAATATGTGCCATGTAAGAAAGCTAACGTTTGAGTTCCTTGCTCAGAACATGAGAACATATGAAAGCTGGTGGTTCCTTTTAACATGAGTCTTCAATATTCCCAGGTAAGAAGTTTTAGGTTGTAGTTAATATAGTATTTATAGGACTATTTCTCTCTATGCTATTTGTATTTCATATACGTTTGACTATTGGATGTTCTTATAGGCACTATAGGATTGCCAGTGTAACAGTATAGCTTCCGTACCTCTCCTCGCTCCTACCTGGGCTCGAACCAGGAACACAACGACAACAGCCAGCCTCGAAGCAGCGTTACCCATGCAGAGCAAGGGGAACAACCACTCCAAGTCTCAGAGCGAGTGACGTTTGAAACGCCATTAGCGCGCACCCCGCTTACTAGCTAGCAATTTCACATCACATCGTTACACCAGCCTAATCTCGGGAGTTGATAGGCTTGAAGTCATAAATAGCAGGACTACTGGCAAAACGCACAAACGTGCTGTTTGAATTAATGCTTATGAGCCTGCTGGTGCCTACCATCGCTCAGTCAGACTGCTCTATCAAATCATAGACTTAATTATAACATAATAGCACACAGAAATACGAGCCTTAGGTCATTAATATGGTCGAATCTGGAAACTATCATCTCAAAAACGAGACGTTTATTCTTTCAGTGAAATACGGAACCGTTCCGTATTTTATCTACAGGGTGGCATCCATCAGTCTAAATATTGCACAACCTTCAATGTTATGCGAAATTACGTAAAATTGTGGCAAATTAGTTCGCAATGAGCCAGGCGGCCCAAACTGTTTCATATACCCTGACTCTGCATGCAATGAACATAAGAAAAGTGACACAATTTCACCTGGTTAATATTGCCTGCTAATCTGGATTTCTTTTAGCTAAATATGCAGGTTTAAAAATATATACTTCTGTGTATTGATTTTAAGAAAGGCATTGGTGTTTATGGTTAGGGACACGTTGGAGCAACGACAGTCCTTTTTCATGAATGCGCATCGATTATATGCAATGCAGGACACGCTAGATAAACTAGTAATATCATCAACCATGTGTAGTTATAACTAGTGATTATGATTGATTAAGTTTAATGCTAGCTAGCAACTTACCTTGACTTCTTACTGCATTCGCGTAACAGGCGGGCTCCTCATGAGGCAGGTGGTTAGAGCGTTGGACTAGTTAACCGTAAGGTTGCAAGACTGAATCCCTGAGCTGACAAGGTAAAAATCTGTCGTTCTGCCCCTGAACAAGGCAGTTAACCCACCGTTTCTAGGCCGTCATTGAAAATAAGAATGTGTTCTTAACTGACTTGCCTAGTTAAATATAGATTAAATGAAGGTGTAAAAAAATATATATATATTGGCAAAATCGTCGTCCAAAATGACCGATTTCCGATTGTTATGAAAACTTGAAATCGGCCTTAATTAATCGGCCATTCCGATTAATCGGTCGACCTCTAGCCACTACCGTGCTTAACTGTAGCCATGGTGCCAGGTTTCATCAGACCAGAGAGTCCTTTTGGCAAACTCCAAGCGAGCTGTCATGTGCCTTGGTGGTTCCAAACTTCTTCCATTTAAGAATGTTGGAGGCCACTGTGTTCTTGGACTTTCAATTCTGCAGAAATGTTTTGGTACCCTTCCCCCGATCTGTGCCTCGACACAATCCTGTCTCGATGCTCTACAGACAATTCCATCCACCTCATGGCTAGTCTTTGCTCTGACATGCACTGTCAACTGTGGGACCTTATATAGACATGTGTGTGCCTTTCCAAATAATGTCCAATCAGTTGATTTACCACAGGTGGACTCCAATTAAGTTGTAGAAACATCTCAAGGATGATCAATGGAAACAGGATACACCTAAGCTACAATTTCAAGTCTCATAGCAAAGCGTCTGAATACTTATGTAAATAAGGTATTTCTGTTTTTTATTTGTAATAAATTAGCAAACATTTATACAAATCTCATTTTGCTTTGTCATTATGGGGTATTGTGTGTAGATTAATGAGGACATTTTTTTAATGTAATCCATTTTTGAATAAGACTGTAACGTAACAAAATGTGAAAAAATCAAGGGGTCTGAATACTTTCCGAGATGCATATTTGTTGTTTGTCCTCTCTGCCCCAGTTTAACCAGTGTGTAAAGTGTGTTGGACACACTGGGGGCACTCGGGGCACTGAGCAAATTTTAGGTCTTGTGAGCAGAAACTTGTGAGCGGAAACTTGAACGTTTTGAGAATTTTGTTCAACTTCCGGCGTATTTACAGTGAACACTGAGGCTGTTTCCTTACAGTTTTAGACAGTAGCCAATTGGCTATTGTGGCTATTCAAGCATAATGTAGGCTTACCAACAAATCCAATGGAGCAAATCCCATAACATTTTCACATGGAAATAGCTTTTGGTTTCTGTGATATAGCAGCCTACAGTAGCCTATATGTGGTGTTCAATGCAGGCTACATTGCATGAGACTTTTAATAACGTTTTAACATGAATTACCTCTTGAAACTAGGGGGCACTATTTTCATTTTTAGAAAAATAACATTCCCAAAGTAAACTGGCTATTTCTCAGGACCAGATGCTAGAATATGCATATAATTGACAGCTTAGGATAGAAAACACTCTAAAGTTTCCAAAACTGTAAAAATATTGTCTGTGAGTATAACAGAACTGATACTGCAGGCGAAAGCCTGAGAAAAATCCAATCAGGAAGTGACTCTTATTTTGAAACCCCTGTGTTCCTATGCATCCCTATTGCCCATTGAAAGGGATATCAACCATATTCCTTTTTCTATGGCTTCCCTAATGTGTCTACAGCCACTAGAGATATTTTCAGGCTTTTATTTTGAAAAATGAACGTGAATGACAACATTATGTCAGTGGTCAGGTGGTGGCTCTCAGAGTGATTTGTGCGTAATAGACAAAGGCGGCCATTGTTCCTCTCACTACTACTGAAAAGCCAATTGTCCCGGTTGATATATTATCAAATAGATATTTGAAAAACACCTTGAGGATTGATTATAAAAAACCTTTGCCATGTTTCTGTCAATATTATGGATCAAATTTTTCGGCGTTGTCGTGACCGCAATTTCCGGTGGGTTTCTCAACAAACATGGACAAGAAACAGAGGTATTTCGGCAATAAAAATATTCTTTATGGAACAAAAGGAACATTTGCTGTCTAACTGGAAGTCTCGTGAGTGAAAACATCCGAAGCTCATCAAAGGTAAACAATTTAATTTGATTGCTTTTCTGATTTTCGTGACCAAGCTTCCTGCTGCTAGCTGGACATAATGCTATGTTAGGCTATCGATAAACTTACACAAACGCTTGTCTTGCTTTGGCTGTAAAGCATAATTTGAAAATCTCAGATGACAGGGTGATTAACAAAAGGCTAAGCTGTGTTTCACTATATTTCACTTGTGATTTCATGAATATGAATATTTTCTAGTAATATTTTTTGACTGTTGCGCTATGCTAATTAGTGTAGTTGATGACAATTGTCCCGGATCCGGGATGGGTAGTTCTAAGAGTTAAGGGCTTGACATGAATTAATGATTTTTTTTACTTTGTCTGCAAAACAATGAACTGTAAATTGCATTGTGTTGTATGATGCAAGAAACCACTTTACAAATTCAATGAATTATTACCATACAGAGAATTATACAATGTAGACTACCCCTTTGCCTGTTGGCTTATTTGCATATTCAACAATCTAAATAGCATTTCAAAGACAGATTGAAATGTAGCGTACATGTTTTGTGCTCTTGTAGGAAGCAGTAACTCCGCATTGCTGAACTATTCTTATCTATAACTGGGCTAATTACTCGCTAACTAGTAAATAATATCATTCGCAGCTCTGTGCACATACACTCGCGGGTGATTGAAAGACGGATCGTGGGCTACCTTGCCAATAGAATTCTACTCCGTTTTGTACTCTGGCTCTGTCTACAACAAAATCACAGACTCAATCTTGCAAAGTTAGATTTGTTTTGTTTTGTTCGATTGAAAAGGGGCTGATATAATGTTGATTCGATCACAGAAGAAATGTTCATCTATACAGTGCAAACTAATGGGGCGAACTAGCTGAAGTTCAATCTCTTGCATCTCTGTGCTGCCAGGCATTTCTTCTGCGTCGCAGTCCTGGAGGAGGTGCGAGGCCGTGCACGTGTGCAGTTCAGCTGGAACATTGCTCATAGGCCGGCCAGCTATGTTGATTTGTATTTTGTAACTTCAGTAGTACTCTCAAGTACTCTTATCTCAATATGATAAGGATACACAAACCACAATGTTCACCTAAAGTGGGCTTATTTCTACCTAAGTAGGGTGAAGTTGCCTCTAGATGCTGATCTTGGGTCAGTTTTGCATTTTCCCCACTAATGGTTGAGGGGTCGCTGATCCTAGATCTTTACCTAAGGGAAACTTCACCCCAGATCTATAAAACCCTGCATTATAAAAGGACTATAAGTGTTCCTTGAATCCTGCTCTGAGATGCAGGCAGTGTGTCTGTTTACAGGGGAAACTTCACACTGTAGCAAAAGGGGCATTTTTGAGTTAATCTGTGCTGAATTCTCCACCTACCCTGACATCTGCTGGCATGCTGTGGTAGTAGAAACACAGAGGGAACAGTCTGATCATTTGAGTCACAGAATTTAATGAGTCATCACTTCACGATTGTCTCAAATCATTGTAATGGCTTATTGTTACCGCTGTGGTTTCCACTGTGTCGTGAAACCAGGATTGTATCAAGGTATTTCTATTTAGTATTTTATTAGGGATCCCCATTAGCTGTTGCCAAGGCAGCAGCTACTCTTCCTGGGGTCCAAACACATTAAGACACTTATATTACACATAAAAGAAAAAGATAAAACATTACATCATATGACAGTCACACCAACACATATCCACAGCACAAAATCTATGATACCACTATACAACAATACCACAATGTACATGTGTGTAGAATGCGTGTGCTATGTGTGTCTGTACCTGTGTGTGTCTCTTCGCTGTTCTATTAGGTGGAATAAAGTTCCATGTAGTCATGGCTCTATGTAGTACTGTGCGCCTACCATAGTCTGTTCTGGACTTGGGGATTGTGAAGAGACCTCTGATGGCATGTCTTGATATGCATATGCGTCCGAGCTGTGTGCTAGTAGTTTAAACAGACAGCTTTGTGCATTCAGCTTGTCAACACCTTACAAAATCAAGTAGTGATGAAGTCAATATCTCCTCCACTTTGAGCCATGAGAGATTGCCATGTAAACTCAGCAAAATAAGAAATGTCCCTTTTTCAGGACCCTGTCCTTCAAAGATAATTTGTAAAAATTGAAATAACTTCACAGATCTTCATTGTAAAGGGTTTAAACATTGTTTCCCATGCTTGTTCAATGAACCATAAACAATTAATGAACATGCACCTGTGGAACGGTCGTTAAGACACTAACAGCTTACAGACGGTAGGCAATCACAGTTATGAAAACTTAGGACGCCAAAGAGGCCTTTCTACTGACTCTGAAAAACACCAAAAGAAAAATGCCCAGAGTCCCTGCTCATCTGCGTGAACGTGTCTTAGGCATGCTGCAAGGAGGCATGAGGACTGCAGATGTGGCCAGGGCAATAAATTGCAATGTCCGTACTGTGAGACGCCTAAGACAGTACTACAGGGAGACAGGACGGACAGCTGATCGTCCTCCCAGTGGCAGACCACGTGTAACAACACCTGCACAGGATCGGTACATCCAAACATCACACCTGCGGGACAGGTACAGGATGGCAACAACAACTGCCTGAGTTATACCAGAAATGCACAATCCCTACATCAGTGCTCAGACTGTCCGCAATAGGCTGAGAGAGGCTGGACTGTTGTAAGGCAGGCCCTCACCAGACATCACCGTCAACAACTTTGCCTATGGGCACAAACCCACCGTCTCTTGCAGGTGCCTTGGTGGAAGATTGGGGTAACATCTCACAGCAAGAACTGTGAAATCTGCTGCAGTCCATGAGGAGGAGATGCAGTACTTAATGCAGCTGGTGGCCATACCAGATACTGACTGTTACTTTTGATTTTGATCCCTTAGTTCAGGGACAGATTATTCCATTTCTGTTAGTCACATGTCTGTGGAACTTGTTCAGTTTATGTCTCAGTTGTTTAATCTTTTCCTAACTCCCTCTTTGTGGCACCTGATCACACGACTGAAGTAACCCAGGTGCGACAATAGGGCCTGTAGGACCTGCCTTGTGGACAGTATTGTCAAGAAGACAGAGCAGCACTTTACTATGGACATACTTCTACCACTCTTAGTCTCATTTAATCTCCTCAATTTGCTCAATTTCCACATTATTCATTACAAGATCTAGTTGAGGGTTTGGGTTTCGTGAACAATTTGTCCAAATATAATGCTTTTAGTTTTTGAAATATTTTGGACTAACTTATTCTTTGCCACCCATTCTGAAACTAACTGCAGTTCTTTGTTAAGTGTTGCAGTCGCTGTAGTAGCTGAAGTAGCTGACGTGTACAGTGTTGAGTCAGCCACATACATGGAGAATGAAGATTGAAAGATTTAAAGATTGAAAAAAGTAAGGGGCCTAAACCGTTGCCCTGGGGAATTCCTGATTCTACTTGGATAATGTTCGAGAGGCAGGTTTGACAGGTAACTCTTTATCCACACGATAGCAGGGGGTGGAAAGCCATAACACATACATTTTTCCAGCAGCAGACTATGATCGATAATGTCAAAAGCCACACTGAAGTCTAACAAAACAGCCCTCACAATCTTTTTGTCATCAATTTCTTCCAGCCAATCATCAGGCATTTGTGTAAGTGCTGTGAATGTGTGCTTGTTGAATGTCCTTCCCTATAAGCATGCTGAAAATCTGTTTTCAATTTGTTTACAGTCAAATAGCATTGTATCTTGTCAAAGTTTACTAAGGGTTGGTAACAGGCTCTTTGATCAGCTATTTGGGTCAGTAAAGGAGGCATTACTTTTGCTTCTTTCCAGGCCTGAGGGCACACAGTTTCTAGTAGGCTTAGATTGAAGATAGGAGTGGCAAATAGGAGTGGCAATATCGTCCTCTATTATCATCAGTAATTTTCCATCTAAGTTGTCAGACCCGGGGGCTTGTCATTGTTAATGGACAACAATCATTTTTTCACCTCTTCCACACTTTGTGGAATTCAAAATTACAATGCTTGTCTTTCATAAACTTGGCACTGTCAAAGGATGCCACCTTTCCAACAAGTCAGTTTGTCAGATTTCTGCACTGCTAGAGCTGCCACTGTCAACTGTAAGTGCTGTTATTGTGAAGTGAAAACATCTAGGAGCAACAACGGATCAGCCACAAACTGGTAGGCCACACAAGCTCACAGAACGGCCCGCCGTGTGCTGAAGCGTGTAGCACGTAAATATCGTCTGTCCTTGGTTCCAACACTCACTACCGAGTTCCAAACAGCCTTTGGAAGCAACGTCAGCACAAGAACTGTACGTCGGGAGCTTCATGAAATGGGTTTCCATGGCCGTGCAGCCGCACATAAGCCTAAGATCACCATGCGCAATGCCAAGCGTCGGCTGGAGTGGTGTAAAGCTCGTACATATTGGATTCTAGAGCAGTGGAAACACGTTCTCTAGAGTGATGAATCACGCTTCACTATCTGCTAGTTCAACAAACAAATCAGGGTTTGGCGGATGCCAGAAGAACGCTACCTGCCCCAATGCATAGTGCCAACTGTAAAGTTTGGTGGATGAGGAATAATGGTCTGGGGCTGCTTTTCATGGTTTGGACTAGGCCCCTTAGTTCCAGTGCAGGGAAATCTTAAAGCTACAGCATACAATAACATTCTAGACGATTCTGTGCTTCCAACTTTGTTGCAACAGTTTGGGGAAGGCCCTTTCCTGTTTCAGCAAGACAATTCCCCTGTAAACAAAGCAAGGTCCATACAGAAATGGTTTATCGGTGTGGAAGATTTGACTGCCCTGCGCAGAGCCCTGATCTCAACCCAATCGAACACCTTTGGGATGAATTTGAACGCAGAGCCAGGCCTAATCGCCCAACATCAGTGCCAGACATCACTAATGCTCTTGTGGCTGAATAGAAGCAGGTCCCCACAGCAATGTTCCCACATCTAGTGTAAAACCTTCCCAGAAGAGTTGAAGGCTGTTATAGCAGCAAAGGGGGGTTCAACTCCATATTAATGTCCATGATTTTGGAATGAGATGTTTCACGAGCAGGTGTCCACCTACTTTTGGTCATGTAGTGTATCTTATCTCATGCATCTCTTCCCAGAACCTAATCAAGCATCTGATGCATTTGCGCATGATTTTAGTTCTGGGTTTCTTAGATTAGGTGTTTTTGTGGCATTGGTTGGTATTTCCTGTCTGTATGTTAGCTGGTGTGGGGGGGGAGTGAATGTTGATGTTACATGACAGTCATGGAGATGAGCGTGTGGCTGGGGCTGGGGCTGCGTCCCATTTGGCACCCTATGCCCTATTGGCCCTGGTCAAAAGTAGTGCTCTATATAGGGAATAGGGTGACATTTGGGATGCAGTCTGGGTCTGTCCTCAGGGTGTGTTGTCTTATGTAGGCCAGACGGAGCTCTGCTGCCAGAGTGTGCTGCTAGTGCCTGGAAGACCCCTGGGTTTCTGGCGAAAGGAGAGAAGAAAAACATGTCACCGTTTGACAAATGTCTCTGTAGCTTGCCTCAAAAGAACTAGCCTAGCGATTAGCCATCTCACTTCTCTAGGATGAGTTAGTGAAATAATCTGGGAGCAGTTGATTTAGGAATGCTTGTCAGTGATGTATGGAACCCAATGTTTTTGTGTAATTTTCATGCCCGTTTTGTACAAGTATGACTCACACCCTATTTTAAAGGCTAATTTTGTTGTTCTTTCTTCCCTCTCTCTCCCTGAAGTGGAGTGCACACAAACCATATCATTTGGGAGAGGCTTCATGATGGATGTCTCGCTAGCGTTCTTGCCAGCCAGCAGAAGTAAGCTGTTTCTACGGCGGCGGTTGCCGGTTGGAGATACCCCCCACCCCATATTAAAAATGCAATTTGTGCATGAAGTGTCCCACACGTTATCTCTCCTCCCTTTCACATGCCTGTTCTCTGTTTGATGCTTTGTCCCCCTGCCCTTCCACCCCTTCACTCAATCTGTCTGTGTTATAATGCAGCCTGGCTTCAGCAGCAAGTGTTCCCGTACTGGCCTGCTGTGGCGAGATTACAGAACACATTTGTATGTGCAGTGCAATGGACAGGTGAGCGAAATCAAATAGCTGGCATTGGCCAACAAATTAATGGACAGTAATGTTAAAATCAATAAATCGAGTATGTTGTATTCATATTCATAAACATATTAATTTACATTGATGCTGGCCTTTTTCCCAAGTGTCTCTGACAGTTCATGAAAGTCTTCTCCTTGCAAGGGTATGAGGATTGGATCTGTGGTGTGGAGTGGGTGTATTTAGGTGAGGACCACACCAGTGTTTAGCGATCTGTTTCCTCACTGCCTTATTTTACATTTACATTTTAGTCAAAAATCTGTCTAATAATCAGAGATGTTATGACAAAATATGTGGAAGTATTTCTGGTATATGTGTATTCAGCTGCCTACTTGAGTTGTGCAACCCACTCCAGATGTACTCCAGCAGGAGTTCAGGCCTACATCACAAATGGCACCCTAAGGGCTTAATATAGTGCACTAATTTTGACTAGAACCCCATGGGTCCTGGTCCAAAGTGGCACACTATAATAAGGAATGGTATGCAATTTGGGTTTCAGCCCAGGGTTTGTAAAAGCTATTTCATCTCCTTCACCAGCCCCCTCCACTGGACTCATCCCACTCAGTCAATGAACTACTCCAAGCTGGGCGGCCATTAGAGGTGGAGAGAGATGTGTGTCCCAAATGGCACCCTATTTCCTTCATAGTGCACTACTTTTGACCAGAGGCCTATGGGATGCAGTCAGAGATGAATTTATATGTACCAGCCCCATAGGCTTTGCAAAAGTCCTCTCTCTCCAGTCTCTCTCTACTATAAAACAAAATTAAAATCCATCCTTTTATGACTGGGGCATTTGTTTAATTCGATTTGCATTTGCAAACTGAAGCCTTTCTATAATGCATGAAATGGGTGCAGCAGGGCCTAGTCAATGCTTTCGTTCCACCCCTCTCTCTCAGATATACTGTATCCTTCAAGCAGCATGGCTCTGCAGCCCTGTCTTTGAGTTCAGCTGGGGGTCTTTTTAATTCCAACTTTTAGAAGACACGGTTCAACCAAGGTTCTGACACTCCGTGGTCACTGAAGATTCCTTCTTGTTGCAGGAATAGGGGTGTTAATCCTGGTGTCCTTATACTACCATGGCCACCTAATCACCCCATTCCTTTCAACCCCCTCCTCTCCCTGTTACTCTTCCCCAGGTGGCCTTAGTTTTAAGAAGTTGTGTGTTCTCTTCTCAGCCATCTTATCTAGAGTGAATCTGAAATGGCACCTTATTCCCTCTGTAGTGAACTCTTTTTGATCAGAGCCCAAATGTAATGCACTAGGCCTATCTAGGGAATATATACAATTAAAGTGATCATACAGTGATCATACACTGTTTACCAGGGGGCAAGGCTACCGACGTTAAGGCTAATCTGAAGATGGTGCTGGCTAAAGCTAAAACTGGCTAGTGTAGAGAGTATAGAGATATTGTTATCCACGTCGGCACCAACGATGTTAGGATGAAACAGTCAGAGGTCACCAAGTGCAAAATTGCTTCAGCGTGTAAATCAACTAGAAAGATGTGTCGGCATTGAGTAATTGTCTCTGGCCACCTCCCAGTTAGGGGGAGTGATGAGCTCTACAGCAGAGTCTCACAACTCAATCGCTGGTTGAAAACTGTTTTCTGCCCCTCCCAAAAGATAGAATTTGTAGATAATTGGCCCTCTTTCTGGGACTCACCCACAAACAGGACCAAGCCTGGCCTGTTGAGGAGTGACGGACTCCATCCTAGCTGAAGGGGTGCTTTCGTCTTATCTACGAACATAGACAGGGCTCTAACTGCCCTAGGTCCACAATGAAATAAGGTGCAGGCCAGGCAGCAGGCTGTTAGCTTAGTGGAGTCTGCCACTAGCACAGTCAGTTTAGTCAGCTCAGCTATCCCCATTGAGACCGTGTCTGTGCCTCAACCTAGGTTGGGCAAAACTAAACATGGCGGTGTTCGCCTTAGCAATCTCACTAGAATAAAGACCTCCTCCATTCCTGCCATTATTGAAAGAGATCGTGATACCTCACATCTCAAAATAGGGCTACTTAATGTTAGATCCCTCACTTCAAAGGCAGTAATAGTCAATGAGCTAATCTGACCATAATCTTGATGTGATTGGGTTGACTGAAACATGGCTTAAGCCTGATGAATTTACTGTGTTAAATGAGGCCTCACCTCCTGGTTACACTAGTGACCATATCCCCCGTGCATCCCGCAAAGGCGGAGGTGTTGCTAACATTTACGATAGCAAATTTCAATTTACAAAAAAAAAACAGACGTTTTTGTCTTTTGAGCTTCTAGTCATGAAATCTATGCAGCCTACTCAATTACTTTTTATAGCTCTGTTTACAGGCCTCCTGGGCCATATACAGCGTTCCTCACTGAGTTACCTGAATTCCTATCGGACCTTGTAGTCATAGCAGATAATATTCTAATTTTTGGTGACTTTAATATTCACATGGAAAAGTCCACAGACCCACTCCAAAAGACTTTCGGAACCATCATCGACTCAGTGGGTTTTGTCCAACATGTCTCTGGACCTACTCACTGCCACAGTCATACTCTGGACCTAGTTTTGTCCATTGGAATAAATGTTGTGGATCTTAATGTTTTTCCTCATAATCCTGGACCATCGGAAAACCATTTATTACATTTGCAATCGCAACAAATAATCTGCTCAGACCCCAACCAAGGAGCATCAAACGTCATGCTATAAATTCTCAGACAACCCAAAGATTTCTTGATCAAATCAAATGTATTTATATAGCCATTTTTACATCAGCTGATATGTTGATGCCCTTCCAGACTCCCTCTGCTTACCCGTAGACGTCAGAGGACAAAAATCAGTTAATCACCTAACTGAGCAACTCAATTTAACCTTGGGCAATACCCTAGATGCAGTTGCACCCCTAAAAACTAACAACATTTGTTATAAGAAACTAGCTCCCTGGTATACAGAAAATACCCGAGCTCTGAAGCAAGCTTCCAGAAATTTGGAACGGAAATGGCGCCACACCAAACTGGAAGTCTTCCGACTAGCTTGGAAAGACAGTACCGTGCAGTATCGAAGGGCCCTCACTGCTGCTCGATCATCCTATTTTTCCAACTTAATTGAGGAAAATAAGAACAATCTGAAATTTATTTTTGATACTGTCGCAAAGCTACCTAAAAAGCAGCATTCCCCAAGAGAGGATGGCTTTCACTTCAGCAGTAATAAATTCATGAACTTCTTTGAGGAAAAGATCATGATCATTAGAAAGCAAATTACAGACTTGTCTTTAAATCTGCGTATTCCTCCAAAGCTCAGTTGTCCTGAGTCTGCACAACTCTGCCAGGACCTAGGATCAAGGGAGACACTCAAGTGTTTTAGTACTATATCTCTTGACACAATGATGAAAATAATCATGGCCTCTAAACCTCCAAGCTGCATACTGGACCCTATTCCAACTAAACTACTGAAAGAGCTGCTTCCTGTGCCTGGCCCTCCTATGTTGAACATTAATAAACGGCTCTCTATCCACCGGATGTGTACCAAACTCACTAAAAGTGGCAGTAATAAAGCCTCTTGAAGAAGAAAAAAAAACCTTGACCCAGAAAATATATATTTTTAAACTATCGGCCAATATCGAATCTTCCATTCCTCTCAACAATTTCAGAAAAAGCTGTTGCGCAGCAACTCACTGCCTTCCTGAAGACAAACAATGTATACGAAATGCTTCAGTCTGGTTTTAGACCCCATCATAGCACTGAGACTGCACTTGTGAAGGTGGTAAATGACCTTTTAATGGCGTCAGACCGAGGCTCTGCATCTGTCCTCGTGCTCCTAGACCTTAGTGCTGCTTTTGATACCATCGATCACCACATTCTTTTGGAGAGATTGGAAACCCAAATTGGTCTACACAGACAAGATCTGGCCTGGTTTAGATCTTATCTGTCGGAAAGATATCAGTTTGTCTCTGTGAATGGTTTGTCGTCTGACAAATCAACTGTAAATTTCGGTGTTCCTCAAGGTTCCGTTTTAGGACCACCATTATTTTCACTATATATTTTACCTCTTGGGGATGTCATTCGAAAACATAATGTTAACTTTCACTGCTATGTGGATGACACACAGCTGTACATTTCAATGAAACATGGTGAAGCCCCAAAATTGCCCTTGCTAGAAGCCTGTGTTTCAGACATAAGGAAGTGGATGGCTGCAAACGTTCTACTTTTAAACTCGGACAAAACAGAGATGCTTGTTCTTGGTCCCAAGAAACAAAGAGATCTTCTGTTGAATCTGACAATTAATCTTAATGGTTATACAGTCCCTCAAATAAACTGTGAAGGACCTCGGTGTTACTCTGGACCCTGATCTCTCTCATTTGACGAACATATCAAGACTGTTTCAAGGACAGCTTTTTTTCATCTACGTAACATTGCAAAAATCAGAAACTTCCTGTCCAATAATAATGCACAAAAATTAATCCATGCTTTTGGTACTTCTAGGTTAGACTACTGCAATGCTCTACTTTCCGGCTACTCGGATAAAGCACTAAATAAACTTCAGTTAGTGCTAAATATGGCTACTAGAATCCTGACTAGAACCAACAAAATTTTTATCATATTACTCCAGTGCAAGCCTCCCTACACTGGCTTCCTGTCAAGGCAAGGGCTGATTTCAAGGTTTTACTGCTAACCTACAAAGCATTACATGGGCTTGCTCCTACCTATCTTTCCGATTTGGTCCTTCCGTACATACCTACACGTACGCTACGGTCACACGACGCAGGCATCCTAATTGTCCCTAGAATTTCTAAGCAAACAGCTGGAGGCAGGGCGTTCTCCTATAGAGCTCCATTTTTATGGAATATTCTGCCTACCCATGTCAGAGACGCAAACTCGGTCTCAACCTTTAAGTCTTTACTGAAGACTCATCTCTTCAGTGGGTCATATGATTGAGTGTAGTCTGGCCCAGGAGTGTGAAGGTGAACGGAAAGGCTCTGGAGCAACGAACCGCCCTTGCTGTCTCTGCCTGGCTGGTTCCCCGCTCTCCCCACTGCGATTCTCTGCCTCTAACCCTATTACAGGGGCTGAGTCACTAGCTTACTGGTGCTCTTCCATGCAGTCCCTAGGAAGGGTGCGTCACTGACGTGGTCTTCCTGTCTGGGTTGACGCCCCCACTTGGGTTGTGCCGTGGCGGAGATCTTTGTGGGTTATACTCGGCCTTGTCTCAGGATGGTAAGTTGGTGGTTGAAGATATCCCTCTAGTGGTGTGGGGGCTGTGCTTTGGCAAAGTGGGTGGGGTTATATCCTGCCTGTTTTGCCCTGTCCGGGGGTATCGTCGGACGGGGCCACAGTTTCTCCCGACCCCTCCTGTCTCAGCCTCCAGTACTTATGCTGCAGTAGTTTATGTGTCGGGCGGCTCGGGTCAGTCTGTTATATCTGGAGTACTTCTCCTGTCTTATCCGGTGTCCTGTGTGAATTTATGTATGCTCTCTCTAATTCTTTCTTTCTCTCTCGGAGGACCTGTGCCCTAGGACAATGCCTCAGGACTACCTGGCATGATGACTCCTTGCTGTCCCCAGTCCACCTGGCTGTGCTGCTGTTCCAGTTTCAACTTTTCTGCCTGCGGCTATGGAACCCTGACCTGTTCACCGGATGTGCTACCTGTCCCAGACTTGCTGTGAACTACTGTGATTATTATTATTTGACCATGCTGGTCATTTATGAACATTTGAACATCTTGGCCATGTTCTGTTATAATCTCCAACCGGCACAGCCAGAAGAGGACTGGCCATTCATCCTAGCCTGGTTCCTCTCTAGGTTTCTTCCTAGGCTTTGGCCTTTCTAGGGAGTTTTTCCTTTCCAAAAATCCTACAATGTGATTTTCTGGATTTTTTTTTCTCATTTTGTCTGTCATAATAGAAGTGTACCTATGATGAAAATTACAGGCCTCTCTCATCTTTTTAAGTGGGAGAACTTGCACAATTGGTGGCTGACTAAATACTTTTTTGCCCCATTGTATGTTGTCTCCTTGCCCCAGATGCCTCCTCATTGTTTGCAGTGATGCTAGAGTCAGTCCTGGCCTGACATGAGAAAAAGGTCTATGGAGTCCACTGGCACACCCTTGTCATAAAAGGTACTGTACTGTCAACATATACACCATTCAGTCCCCAGATCAGACTTTTCTTATTTCACTGTGATGTGGTGGTGCCATACCACTCAATGATTCCATGGTGTTGGAGGGAGTGATTTGTTTGATGGGCCTACCATACACCCATGAAATCAGAAAGGGTGACCCCTAAACTCTTTTATTAGTTCACATCACTCACTGTCTGTCTGCCTGCTGCAGTTCTGGCAAATCCCCATATAGAATGCGACCAGCATCAGTCTCTGAGCCTGCTCTCTGTGTCCATGGACATGACCATGATCTTGTGGGCTCCAGAGGAGGGCTAGGGGTGTGGGTGGAGCAGGTCAGTGTCAACGGGAGGCTTCGAGCTGTGTCCCAAATGGCACTATTCCCTATATAGTGCACTACTTTGGCCTCTGGTTTTAAGTAGTGCACTCTATAGGGAATAGAGTGCTGTTTGGGGGACAACCATCTTTCCATTCATAGCTTTGTTGTTTTTCAAATCCTCCACTGTTAAAGGTCAACACCCCTGTCTCTGTCTCTTGCTGTCTGTCTCTCTGTCTCGTCTGTCTTCAGCAGCTGTTGTGATGAAATTAAATGTTGAAATGTCATCAAGGCCCCACTCACTTTTCTCTCTGTCCGTCTCTCTCTCTCGTCATCATGCCCCCGTTGTGTTTCAATAGTGTGCCTGGATACAGCCCTTAGCCCTACCGCAACCCCCTGAGGGACCTTATTGCTATTATAAACTGGTTACCAACTTAATTACAACAGAAAACAAGTAATATTGTGTCATACCTGTGGTATATTGTCTGTTATCCAGGACCCAAACTACCCGGTTTATAATTTGATTATGTCACTGATGTGGTGTTGGATTGTAGAAATGGCATTGTTAGAGGCTGATGCCATTAGCCGACAGTTCTACACTGTAGGTTGGGTTTGTATGGGTTGGTTTTCTCCCTGTCGCCTTGCCATCAGTCACAAGCCAGAGAGAGCCGACGGGAAGAAGGGATAACGAAAGACATACCAGACCCCCCACCCCCCCCCACCCCTCTCTTGGAGTGCAGAACATCTGCTATTTTCATCAGTGCTGGACTAAATTTAAGACAAGTGTGGAAGTTGTAAATTCCTCCCCATCTGCCCTGAGTTTCAGGAGTGACAGGTGTATTCTGGTAGAGACCTTAGATAACCTTCCCCAGTAACAGCAACACTGTCCACCCCACGGTCACTGTTATGGAGCTCTCCAGCTCCTAAAAAACGTGAATGATTTCTCTCTGGTTCGTTCAGCTATTCCTGTGGGGAAAGAATAGGGTTTTTGGATATACGCTGAAAATAAGGTCAATGGTTAACACAGGCTTAGGAGATCTTATGTTTTGTTTTATGATATAATATCAGTCAGTTAACATGACCTTTAGGAATTATGAAGCTTTTATGTGCTTTGTGCTTTTTTAAACGACATAAATACAAAAAGATATCACAAAAAGTGATGTTAGCTGTTGAAGATTCTCATAGACCAAAATGTATAAGATCTCCTAAGCCTGTGCTTACCACAGACAGATTTTCAGCTTTCTCCAAAAACCCTACAAAACTCCATTAATTTCCCCATAGGCTTTGTCCAGCGAACCATGGCGTTAGAAGTGCCTACAAAAGGACAGGATTACTATTTCTCTCTTTTTTTCATTTTGTTTGACGAAGCAAATATGGGTAGCTTGGGGGGGCGCTAGAGAGTGTGCTATGGAATATATGTGTTTTGTTAGAGCGCCACTCAATTTTTAAATGATTTCATATTTATTCTTAATCTCTCACAACCTATAACTTAAAACATTGTCTGACAATATGACAAAAGGAAAAGGCATCAAAAAAGGGGGCGCTAAACAAGATCATTTGGATGAGACAGAAAACAAACCAATGTCAACATTGCCAGCCCACGAGCTCCCCACAGAACCTACTCCAAGTGACCGACTGGCCGCTATAAACTCACTAAGAAGAAAGGTGGACACATGGTTGGCTGATATCTCTAAGAGTATTAGGACTTTGTCTGAAACTGTGAAGGCAACCAAGGGCAGGGTGCATGAGGTTGAGCAGACAACAGTTCATCACGAGGCCAGGCTACAGGACATTGAGGAACAGTGCACAACAAAACACTGAAAGTCTGACAGGAAATGCTTGAATCGCATTCAAGACGCCCGGACATCTGAATATTTGGGATCCAGGAGGACACTGAGAAAGGGAAACCAACTGAATTTGTCTCGGAGCTGATACCGGCACTGCTGGGGAGTGAACACTTCAAAACTCCCATCCTGATCAACCGCTCACACAGATCACAGGCAATGAAGCCAGCCAAGGCCATTCATCGCACGGCTGCACTATCCCCAGACCAGGGATCTCATCCTCAAGCTGGCTAGTCAAAGGTTCCCCTTTACTACAACAGAGCCAGGGTGTCTTTCTACCCAGATCTTACTTTGGAGGAACCAACGGAAAGATACAAGTTGCAGGGCAAAATGCATGGCGGCGAACATCCTATATGGATTCCTCTTTCCAGCTCAGTTTAAGGTGACAGATCAACTGTAAGTTTGACAACCCAAAAGAGGCCGAACTGTTCTTGTCAAGCAAGCTCCCTGGCTGAGGATACTGAACTGCTGTGTCAGCCGGCTAAGTGGCCAAATACAGGCCAGGAATGTGTTTTGAATTTTCTGCCGATGTCTTTTTGATCAGAAATGGGGGCCTATAATGATGGGTGAGATGTTAGGCTAAACAATGCTACATAAGCAATATCATGTTTTAGTCCCACTCACCCCCTAATGTGAGAGTTATGTGTTATTTAATCTTTGTTTATATGCAGAGCATCTATAGGTGCCGAGTTTAAGTGTTATGTCTAGGCACCCTAAGGTTTGTGTGTTAGTCAAGGAGTGCTTCATTTGGGGAAGTCACTCAGTAATGAGACGGGAAGGGGGATGGTGTCTGTTTTATGTTCACTGTTAGTACAGGTGGCACGACAAGTTCCCGCATGGCGGGACGTTTTTCTTTTGGTTTTTATATGACAGAAACAATTTGCTCTAAAATAAGAAATGCCACATAGTGACCGGGCACAGAGTAGACCTGGTGGATTAAAGATAGTCAGTTGGAACTGCAATGGCTTAGGTCATGTTGTGAAAAGAGCCAAGGTTTTTTCTCATCTTAAATCACTGGCCACTGACATAGTGCTTCTTCAAGAAACTCATATTAAACGCTCGGCTTAGGCCAAACTACGAGTCGGCTGGATCGATCAGATATACCAGTATAATTTTGATGCAAAAGCGAGAGGGAGAAGAATCCTTATAAAGAAAAACATTCCTTGTATTTACTCATCCTCGATTTCAGATCCTAATGGTCGGTATATTATTGTGGCTGGTACACTGAATTCGATACCAATAACCTTGGTCAATTTACATGGACCCAACTTCGATGATCCAAACTTTTTTCAAAGCGTAATTTAAGACCATACCAAATATGTCAGATACAAATGTTATTGTTGGAGGTGACTAGATCCTCTTTTAGATTAACAGATATCAATCAATGTCACTCCAACAATCAAATGCCAGTGTCTGTCTAAATATATTGATGACAAACCTTAACATTGTCTATATTTGGAAGCTAACAGATAGGGATTATTCTTTCTTCTTGTCAGTTCATAAGTCATATTCCAGAATTTACTATTTTTTGTTGGACTCAACTAATTTCAGCAGCTGTGTCGGATACCTGTCACCCGATTCTACTTACAGACCACTCTCCTCTGTCCATGGTGCTGAAACTGGACAATATGTATGCAGGTCGTCGACCGTGGCGCTTAGACGCTCACTTATTGAAAGATGATGCCTTTTGTCAGTATTTGAAGGAGCAGATAACGTTTTTCCTTGGAGCTAATGACATGGGGATGTCGATGACTCTACCCTTTGGGAATCTCTCAAGGCTGTGATTAGAGGTCACATTATTTCATATACATCGGAGAGGAGGAAACGCACCAACAATAGGCTGAAAGAATTTATAAGAGTTAGGCGAACAAGAGATTTCCTCAAATGCAGTCCTTGAGAAGATCACAAAGTTGAAATATGAATACAATTACCATCCTTTCGAAACGGGTGAGCTCTTTACGTGCTAGAATGCAACAAAGTTATTTTGAACTGGGTGACAAACCACATAAAGTGAAACCACCTGTGAAGCCCTTTTTGTGCAATGCAATGATGACAGCACGTGTTTCCTTGCAGGTAACCATGGTTGACAGAGGAAGAACAATTATTCCAAGCACCACCCTCCTTTTGAAACTTCCAGTCTGTTATTCGAACTCAAAACAGCATGACAGAGAGATCTCCAGCCTTGTCCTCATCAACACTCACACCTGTCTTAACAAGAGAATCACTGACACAATGTCAGCTGGTCCTTTTGTGGCAGGGCTGAAATGCAGTGGAAATGTTGTTTTGGGATTCAGTTCATTTGCATGGCAAAGAGGGACTTTGCAATTAATTACAGTTCATCTGATCACTCTTCATAACATTCTGGAGTATATGCAAATTGCCATCACACAAACTGAGGCAGCAGACTTTCTGAAAATGTATATTTGTGTCATTCGCAAAACTTTTGACCACGCCTGTATATACTACAATTTGAGACTCCTTTTCAACGTATTTAAAAATATATATATATTTCACCTTTATTTAACCAGGTAGGCTAGTTGAGAACAAGTTATCATTTACAACTGCGACCTGACCAAGATAAAGCAAAGAAGTGCAACACAAACAACAACACAGAGTTACACATGAAATAAACAAACGTACAGTCAATAACACAATAGAAGAAAAAAGGATATATACAGTGTGTGCAAATGAGGTAAGATAAGGGAGGTAAGGCAATAAATAGGCCATAGTGGCAAAATAATTACAATTTAGCAACTAAACACTGGAGTGATCGGTGTGCAGAAGATGAATGTGCAAGTAGAGATGGGTTGCAAAAAAAGTAAATAGCAGTGTGAGGATGAGGTAATTGGATGGGTATTTACAGATGGGCTATGTACAGGTGCAGTGATCTTTTTAGCGGCTCTGACAGCTGGTGCTTAAAGTTAGTGAGGGAGATATGAATCTCCAGCTTCAGTGAATTTTGCAATTCGTTCCAGTCATTGGCAGCAGAGAACTGGAAGGAGGCGGCCCAAGGAGGAATTGGCTTTGGGGGTGACCAGTGAAATATACCTGCTGGAGTTCATGCAACGGGTGGGTGCTGCTATGGTGACCAGTGAGTTGAGATAAGGCGGGGCTTTACCTAGCAAAGACTTATTGATGACCTGGAGCCATTGGGTTTGGCGACGAATATGAAGCGAGGGCCAGCCAACGAGAGCATACAGGTCGCAGTGGTGGGTAGTATATGGGGTGTTGGTGACAAAACGGATGGCACTGTGATAGACTGCATCCAATTTGTGTTGGAGGCTATTTTGTGAATTACATCGCCAAAGTCCGTGATCGGTAGGATAGTCAGTTTTACGAGGGTATGTCTGGCAGCATGAGTGAATGATGATTTGTTGCGAAATAGGAAGCTGATTCTCCACATATTCTAAGTAAGAACCATCCAGAGTCGTGATGCCGGACAGGCGGGCAGGTGCTGGTAGCGATCGGTTGAAGAGCATGCATTTCGTTTTACTTGAATTTAAGAGCAGTTGGAGGCCACCGAAGGAGAGTTGTATGGCATTGAAGCTCGTCTGGAGGTTAGTTAACACAGTGTCCATAGAAGGGCCAGAGGGACACAGAATGGTGTCGTCTGCATAGATGTGGATCAGATAATCACCAGCAGCAAGAGCGACATCATTGATGTATACAGAGAAGAGAGTCGGCCCGAGAATTGAACCCTGTGGCACCCCCATAGAGACTGCCAGAGTTCCGGAGAACAGGCCCCTCGATTTGACACACTGAACTCTGTCAGAGAAGTAGTTGGTGAACCAGGTGAGGCAGTCATTTGAGAAACCAAGGCTGTTGAGTCTGCCAATAAGAATGTGGTGATTGACAGAGTCGAAAGCCTTGGCTAGGTCTATGAATACTGCTCCACAGTATTGACTCTTATGGATGGAGGTTATGATATCGTTTAGGATCTTGAGAATGGCTGAGGTGCACCCATGACCAGCTCGGAAACCAGATTGCATAGTGAATAAGGTACTGTGGGATTCAAAATGGTTGGTAATCTGTTTGTTAACTTGGCTTTCGAAGACCTTAGAAAGGCAAGATAGGATAGATATAGGTCTGTAGCAGGTTGGGTTTAGAGTGACTCCCCCTTAGAAGAGGGGGATGACCGCGGCAGCTTTCCAATTTCTGCAATCTACCCCATTTAGAACTGTGATGGACAAATTGTAGTGACAAGAAAATTTGATCAGCTATTGAAAACAAATTGGGACATGAAAATTGATCATGAAAATTAAACAAAATATTAATTTTTGGAATATTTCCTTGGTTGGTGGTATGAACTCTATTAAAATGGTTGTCCTTTCCCCAGGTTTCTTTACCTCTTCCAATGTCTACCCAATTTCATACAACAAAGCTATTTTAAGAAACTGGATTCAATAGTAGTTGCATTTTTATGGGATAACAAGGCAGCCAGAATTTCAAAGAAGCATTTATGCAAATACAAGATAGAGCGGGGCTTTGGCCTTCCTCACTTTAAACTGTATTATTGTGCTGCCAATCTGAACATTGTGTCTTTCTGGAGGGAACGTTTACCTGGGATCCGTCAGAATGATATGCCTTTTGATTGAGTAGGCCTCCTGTCAACGCTCACCACTCCCTCCACTTGTTAATACCCCAGAATGTGTGAAAAAAGCCTCTTATGACTCTAACCCAGTAATTTGTCACACTCTTAGGATCTGGAAACAGATACAGTATTTTCTTAACATACCCAATATATACCTTGACTGCCCAATTTGATTCATTCTTTCCACCCTGCATTGGATGATATGGTGTTTTCACAGTGGAGGGAGAAGGGGCTCACAACAATCAATAACTTTTATACATTGATGGTCATTTAGCTTAATTTCAACAGTTACAGGGTAAACCTTCTTCTGGATCGGTGGGAACGGTTGAGCTAAGGTAGGTTAATGCGATTAGCTTCAGGTTGTAATTAACAAGAGAATTTCCCAGGACATAGAAATATTTGATATTGGCAGAAAGCTTAAATTCTTGTTAACTAACTGCACTGTCCAATTTACAGTAGCTATTACAGTGAAATAATACCATGCTATTGTTTGAGGAGAATGCACAGTTATGAGCTTGAAACGTTTTTAATAAACCAGTTAGGCATATTTGAACAGTTTTAATGTAAAACAAATTGAAGGTAAATGCAATGGTTCATTGGATCAGTCTAAAACTTTGCACATACACTGCTGCCATCTAGTGGCCAAAATCTAAATTGCACCTGGTCTGGAATAATACACTATGGTCTTGCTCTTGCATTTCAAAGATGATGGTGCAAAAAAAATGTTGGTATTGTCTTTGTTTTATTTTACCAGATCTAATGTGTTTTATTCTCCTACATTAATTTCACCTTTCCACAAACGTCAGTGTTTCCTTTCAAATGGTATCACGAATATGCATATCCTTGCTTCAATGCCTGAGATACAGGCAGTTAGATTTGGGTATGTCATTTTAGGCGAAAATTGAAAGAAAAAAAAGGGTCGGATCCTTAAGAGGATTTATTTTAACATGCCAGCAACACATTTTTTCAGATACCTCCAAATCAGGAATTTCTTAAGGGTACATATCCCACAGTATAACATTAAGACTATCCTTTGACAAGGATATCTAATGTAGGATTATTTACATTAGATATCCTTGTCAACCCCATTCAAAAGGGTCGGTCTCTAGACCTTTGATATGCTACAGACCCACATAGAGGGATCTACAGACACTATTAAAACGGCTTGGGAGCAGGAATTTGGTTCAGAAATCTCAGATGAGGACTGGGCAGATACTCTCAGGAATATCAACCACACTTCAGTGAATGCCAGACACAACCTTGTACAGTTTAAGGTGATACACAGGTTACATTACTCAAAGGTTATCAAAATATTTCCGGACACCTCACCACAGGATGAGGGGACTTTGACCCACTTATTTTGGACATGTCCTAAGTTACATGCTTACTGGGCTTTCATTTTTGATGACTTATCTAAAGCCTTCGATAGAGTTCTAGCCCCAGAACCATTGATCACTCTGTTTGGTACAGTTGATGGGAATAACCAGGAAGGGAAAGCTGTCTCTCTTTGTACTCTGTAAGCGAAAGTCTCATTTTGCAATTGTGGAAATTGGAGAATGTACCTACCTTTTGAAATGTGGTTACGGGATTTAGGGAATGTAATGCATATGGAAAAAAGGCGATACAATACCTCCAATAGAAGTCCAATGTTTTACAAAATATGGCAGCCAATTATTTTTCTAACCTTTATTTAACTAGGCAAGTCAGTTAAGAACAAATTCTTATTTTCAATGACAGCTTAGGAACAGTGGGTTAACTAACTGCCTGTTCAGGGGCAGAATGACAGATTTGTACCTTGTCAGCTCAGGGATTTGAACTTGCAACCTTTCGGTTACTAGTCCAACACTCTAACCACTAGGCTACCCTGCCACCCTGATACTGGATAAAGGGTTTGCATTACTGCTTGTAATGACTATATGCTGTCTTCTAATATGTTCCACCTAATAGGATTTTTGTATTTGTGAGTTAAGTTTTGTTTTGTCCACTAAATTTGCCTCCCATTCAACACAAGGAATGTCAATGTTTGTATCTCTTTTTTTTATTATATTGGAAAATAATAAAAATATTTTAAAAGTAACATAAAATGGGGAGCATTGTGAGTCGTAAAAACAAATGATTGCAGTACATGTGCTGCTGTTCTATCGCGTGTGCAATGATGTCAGAGGGGAAAAAACAGGGTTTGTTGTTTGCAGTAACTTCTTTGTTTTAATATTGTAAAACGGCCATGGCAGTTACACCATTAAGGATTCCAGCTTTAAATCCCATTGTTGGAGAGAACATATTATACTGTCATTCTGTCATTAGTAGCATGGTCAGAAATATGTAGTAACCAAAAACAAATCAAAATAGATTTTATTTTCTTCAGATAGCCACCCTTTGCCTTGATTACAGCTTTGCGCACTCTTGGCATTTTCTCAACCAGCTTCACCTGGAATGCTTTTCCAACAGTCTTGAAGGAGTTCCCACATGCTGAGCACATGGCTGCTTTTCCTTCACTCTGCGGTCCAACTTATCCCAAACCATTTGGTTGAGGTCGGGGGATTGTGGAGGCCAGGTCATCTGATGCAGCCCTACATCACTCTCCTTCTTGGTCAAATAGCCCTTACACAGCCTGGAGGTGTGTTGGATCATTCTCCTGTTGAAAAACAAATGATAGACACACTAAGCGCAAACCAGATGGGGTGGCGTATCGCTGCAGAATGCTGTGGTAGCCATGCTGGTTAAGTAAGTGTGCTCTGAATTCTAAATAAATCACAGACAGTGTAACCAGCAAAGCACCCCCACACCATAACACCTCTTCATCAATGCTTTACAGTGGGTAATACACATGCAGAGATCATCCTTTCACCCACACAGCGTCTCACGAAGACATGGCGGTTGGAACCAAAAATCTAAAATTTGGACTCCAGATCAAAGACCAAATTTCCACCGGTCTAATGTCCATTGCTCGTGTTTCTTGGCCCAAGCAAGTATCTTCTTCTTATTGGTGTCCTTTAGTAGTGGTTTCTTTACAGCAATTCGACCATGAAGGCCTGATTCACACAGTCTCCTCTGAACAGTTGATGTTGAGATGTGTCTGTTACTTTAACTCTGTGAAGCATTTATTTGGGCTGCAATTTCTGAGGCTGTTAACTCTAATGAACTTCCACATGTCCTGTCTGCACCAGAAGGAGACCTATCCCTTTCTAGAGCCAACTCCTATCCAGTAGGGAGAAAAGTTTTTGAAAAGGGAGTGAAACAACCAGAACTCCAATAAGATATGCTAGTTTTCATTTTCCGTTGCGAAACGTATTGCTATAGTGTGCCCTACTGAACACGCCCCAGGACTGAGTTCAGTGAACCAAAGGCAAGGCAGTAAACGACCAGCCTTGGCTAGGTCTTAATTAACGCCTTTACAAAGGAAACCTCACCCCCTCTGTGATGATTAGAGTAATTGGCGAAATTTAGCGGAGGGTCGAGGCGAGCAGTGGGGTGGCCAGGCCCACCGCGGAGTTAAGCACCAAGTACTAACAACGAGCCATACTATTAATTAAATACTGGGGAGGCCAATAGACCAGAGCATCCCTCCCTCCCTCAGACGTGACTGATTGTAGTTTACAGTAACCCTGCCTAGACCACAAAGAGCCTTCCTCCCTAGGAGGAAGAAACCTAGAGAGCAACCAGGCTGTTTAGTATAAACCTGTTGATGGACAAAGCTGAGCAATGATTTGAACTATCCCTTTACTGTACCGTATGGCCTTCTCTTGTCCGTTTCCACACATCATTAAGTCCTCGTCTTTCCTCCTTCCTCTTGAGGAATGAAATATGCCATCCCCCTCTTTCCTGTCATTCTTGTTTAATTCTTTCCCCTCTATCCACTTGCCAGCGATAAGACCCCATGTCGCATCCATATTGTTTTCCCTCTAGTAAACAAGACTGATTACATTTTTTCTTGTGTGCCTCTGAGTATCGCATGATTTACGGCAGGGCTCTTGTGTGCAGAATCAAAATCAATCTGTTTAATGTTCCGTCGCTGTCTCTTCTCGTCATCTATCCCCTGAATGGCTGGGAGATGGGTCTCTCCTCGTTGTCTATGCCCTGAATGGCTGGGGGAGATGGGTGCCACTCAAAGTGAAAGGAGACGGCTTTGTAGATGTCATTAGTTCAGCCTTAGGATCGACAGGAAACGTGTCTTTGAAGGTCATTGATGGCTGGGCCTCTTTAGGAGGGAGAATAATGGAGCTAGCAGCAGCTTGGCAGGGAGGTTGCTAGTGCTAGGGACCCCAGGTTACATAATTTAAGCTACAGTCAGATCTAGAATAAACCTACTATTACAACTAGTCAACTACTACTGCTGCTACTACTACAACTAGTCAACAACTACTACTGCTGCTACTACTACAACTAGTCAACAACTACTACTGCTACTACTACTACAACTAGTCAACAACTAGTACTACAACTAGTCAACTACTACTACTGCTAGTACTGCAACGAGTCAACTACTACTACTGCTACTACTACGGCAACTAGTCAACTACTACTACTGCTGCCACTACTACAACTAGTCAACTACTACTGCTGCTACTACTGCAACTAGTCAACTACTACTGCAACTAGTCAACTACCACCACTACTACTACTACTACTACTACCACCACCACCACCACCACCCCCAATTTGGACTCCAGACCAAAGGACACATTTCTACCGGTCTAATGTCCATTTCTCATGTATCTTGGCCCAAGGCAAGGCTTGATTCACACAGTCTCCTCTGAACAGTTGTTGAGATGTGTCTGTTACTTGAACTCTGAAGCATTTATTTGGGCTGTAATTTCTGAGGTTGGTCTCTTCCCGTTGGTCTCTGAGGTTGGTCTCTCTAATCGACCTGGTCCGGGTATCCTGGAAGGATATTGACCTCATCCCGTCAGTAGAGGGTGCCTGGTTATTTTTTTAAAGTGCGTTCCTCACCATCTTAAATAAGCATGCCCCATTCAAAAGATGTAGAACCAGGAACTTAGTTCTCTGCAGACCTGGCATTCTCTGGCATTCTGAATTAGCATCGAACATCCCCCGTGATATGCAACTTGTCAGGGAAGTTATGAACAAATATACACAGGCAGTTAGGAAAGCAAAGGCTAGCTTTTTCAAGCAGAAATTTGCATCCTGTAGAAAAAACTCCAAAAAGTTTTGCGACACTGTAAAGTCCATGGAGAATAATAGCACCTCCTCCCAGCTGCCCACTGCACTGAGGCTAGGAAACACTGTCACCACCAATGAATTCACTATAATTGAGAATTTCAATAAGCATTTTTCTACGGCTGGGCATGCTTTCCACCTGACAACCGCTACCCCGATCAACAGCCCTCCACCCCCTCGCCCAAACCTCCCCCACTTCTCCTTCACACAAATCCAGATAGCTGATGTTCGTTCTGAAAGAGCTGCTAAATCTGGACCCCTACAAATCAGCCGAGCTAGACAATCTGGACCCTCTCTTTCTAAAAATGATCTGCCGAAATAGCTGCAACCCCTATTACTAGCCTGTTCAACCTCTCTCTCATATCGTCTGAGATTCCCATAGATTGGAAAGCTGCCGCGATCATCCCCCTCTTCAAAGGGGGAGACATTCTAGACCCAAACTGCTACAGACTTATATCTATTTTACCCTGCCTTTCTAAGGTCTTCGAAAGCCAAGTTAACAAACAGATCACCGACCATTTTGAATCCCACCGTACCTTCTCCACTATGCAATCTGGTCTCCGAGCTGGTCATGGGTGCACCTCAGCCACGCTCAAAGTCCTAAATGATATCATAACCTCCATCGATAAGAGACATTACTGTGCAGTCGTATTCATCGACCTGGCCAAGGCTTTCGACTCTATCACCACATCACCACATTTTTATTGGCAGACTCAACAACCTTGATTTCTCAAATGATTGCCTCGCCTGATTTATCAACTACTTTTCTGACAGAGTTCAGTGTGTAAAATCAGAGGGCCTGTTGTCCGGACCTCTGGCAGTCTCTATGGGGGTGCCACAGGGTTAAATTCTCGGGCCGACTCTCTTCTCTGTAAATATCAATGATGTCACTCTTGCTGCTGGTGATTCTTTGATCCACCTCTACGCAGACAACACCATTCTGTATACCTCTGGCCCTTCTTTGGACACTGTGTTAACTAACCTCCAGACAAGCTTCAATGCCATACAACTCTCCTTCCGTGGCCTCCAACTGCTCTTAAATGCAAGTAAAACTAAATGCATGCTCTTCAACCGATCGCTGCCCGCACCTGCCTGCCCGTCCAGCATCACTACTCTGGACGGTTCTGACTTAGAATATGTGGACAACTACAAATACCTAGGTGTCTGGTTAGACTGTAAAGTCTCCTTCCAGACTCACATTAAACATCTCCAATCCAAAATTAAATCTAGAATCAGCTTCCAATTTCGCAACAAAGCATCCTTCACTCATGCTGCCAAACATACCCTCGTAAAACTAACCATCCTACCGATCCTCGACTTCATCGATGTCATTTACAAAATAGCCTCCAACACTCTACTCAACAAATTGGATGCAGTCTATCACAGTGCCATCCATTTTGTCACCAAAGCCCCATATACTACCCACCACTGTGACCTCTACGCTCTCTTTGGCTGGACCTCGCTTCATATTCGTCGCCAAACCCACTAGCTCCAGGTCATCTATAAGTCTTTGTTAGGTAAAGCCCCGTCTTATCTCAGCTCACTGGTCACCATAGCAGCACCCACCGTAGCACGCGCTCCAGCAGGTATATCTCACTGGTCACCCCCAAAGCCAATTCTTCCTTTGGCCGCCTCTCCTTCCAGTTCTCTGCTGCCAATGACTAGAACGAACTGCAAAAATCAATAAAACTGGAGACTCTAACCTCCCTCACTAGCTTTAAGCACCAGCTGTCAGAGCAGCTCACAGATCACTGCATATGTACATAACTCATCTGTAAATAGCCCATCCAATCTACCTCATCCCCATACTGTATTTATTTATTTATCTTGCTCCTTTGGTTGTATGTTTATTCCATGTGAAACTCTGTATTGTTGTATGTATCGAACTGCTTTGCTTTATCTTGACCAAATCGCAGTTGCAAATGAGAACTTGTTCTCAACTAGCCTACCTGGTTAAATAAAGGTGAAAAAAAAGGAGTCCACCTGTGGCCAATTCAATTGTTTGGACATGATTTAGAAAGAAACTCACCTGTTTATATAAGATCCCATAGTTGTCAGAGCAGAAACTATACCATGAATTCCAAGGTACTGTCCGTAGATCTCCGAGATAGAATTGAGATCTTGGGAAGGGTGTAAAACAATTTGTTGAAAGTTTCCAAGATCACAGTAGTCTCCATCAAAAATATAGAACTACCCAGTATCAGCTTAGAGCTTGCCGTCCGACCAAACTGAGCTACAGGGCAAGAAGGACTTTGGTCAGGGAGGTGACTAAGAACCCAGTGTCCACTCTGACAGCGTTACAGATTTGCTTGGCTGAGATGGGAGAACCTGCCAGAAGGACAACAGTCTCTACAGCACTTTACCAAGTGTGGCCAGACACTAGCCAATCTTGAGAAAAAGGCACAGGACATCATGCCTGGAGTTTGCAAAAAGGCACGTGAAAGATTCTGTGGTCTGATAAACATTTTACTCTTAGGCCTTAATGCGTAGCACTATGTCTGGAGAAAACCAGGCACAGCTCATTATCCGTCTAACACCATCTCTACCGTGAAGGAAGGTGGTGGCAGCATCATGCTATGGGGATGCTTTTCAGCGGCAGGGAGTCTGTTAAGGATAGAGGGAACCATGAATGGAGCCAAATACAGGAAAATCCTTGGAGAGTCTGCTTCAGAGTGCAAACGACCTTAGACTGGGGCGAAGATTTACAGTTGAAATCGGAAGTGTACATACACTTAGGTTGGAATCATTAATACTCGTTTTTCAACAACTCCACAAATTTCTTGTTAACAAACTATAGGTTTGGCAAGTCGGTTAGGACATCTACTTTGTGCATGACTGTCACACCCTGACCATAGTTTACTTTGTATATTTCTATGTTTTGGTTGGTCAGGGTGTGAGCTGAGTGGGCATTCTATGTTTCATGTCTAGTTTGTCTATTTCTATGTCTGGCCTGATATGGTTCTCAATCAGAGGCAGGTGTTAGTCATTGTCTCTGATTGGGAACCATATTTAGGTAGCCTGGGTTTCACTGTGTGTTTGTGGGTGATTGTTCCTGTCTCTGTGTTTTCACCAGATAGGGCTGTTTCGGTTTTCGTTACGTTTCTACGTTTATTGTTTTGTAGTTTTTGTATTGATTCGTGTTTTACGTTTGTTGATTAAACATGGATCGAAATCTACACGCCGCATTTTGGTCTGATTCTCCTTCATCCAAAAGAGAACCGTTACAATGACACAAGTTATCTTTCCAACAATTTGTTTACAGACAGATAATTGAAATTATTATTCACTGTATCACAATTCCAATGGGTCAGAAGTTAACACACACTAAGTTGACTGTGCCTTTAAACAGCTTGGAAAATTCCAGAAAATTATGTCATGGCTTTAGAAGCTTCTGATCAATTGGAGGTGTACCTGATAAATTGGAGGTGTACCTGTGTATGTATTTCAAGGCCTAACTTCAAACTCAGTACAGCTTTGCTTGACATCATGGGAAAATCAAAATAAATTAGCCAAGACCTCAGAATTTTGTTTTTAGACCTCCACAAGTCTGGTTCATCCTTGGGAGCAATTTCCAAACGCCTGCAGGTACCACGTTCATCTGTACAAACAATAGTACGCAAGTATAAACACCATGGGATCACGCAGCCGTCATACCGCTCAGGAAGGAGACGCGTTCTGTCTCCTAGAGATGAACGTACTTTGATGCGAAATGTGCACATCAATCCCAGAACAGCAGCAAAGGACCTTATGAAGATGCTGGAGGAAACGGGTACAAAAGTGTCTATATCCACAGTAAAAAGGAGTCCTATATCGACATAACCTGAAAGACCGCTCAGCAAGGAAGAAGCCACTGCTCCAAAACCACCATAAAAAACCCAGACTACGGTTTGCAACTGCACATGGGGACAATGATCGTACATTTTGGAGAAGTGTCCTCTGGTCTGATGAAAAAAAAAGAACTGTTTGGCCATAATGACCATCGTTATGTTTGGAGGAAAAAGGGGGAGGCTTGCAAGTCAAAGAACCATCCCAACCTTGAAGCACGGGGGTGGCAGCATCATGTTGTGAGGGTGCTTTGCTGCAGGAGGGACTGGTGCACTTCACAAAATAGATTGCATCATGAGGCAGGAAAATTATGTGGATATATTGAAGCAACATCTCAAGACATCAGTCAGGAAGTTAAAGCTTGGTCGCAAATGGGTCTTCCAAATGGGCAATGAACCAAAGCATACTTCCAAAGTTGTGACAAAATGCCTTAAGGACAACAAAGTCAAGGTGTGGCCATCACAAAGCCCTGACCTCAATCCTATAGAAAATGTGTGGGCAGAACTGAAAAAGAGTGTGCAAGCAAGGAGGCCTACAAACCTGGCCAGTTACACCAGCTCTGTCAGGAGGAATGGGCCAAAATTCACACAACTTATTGTGGGAAGCTTGTGGCGGGCTTCCTGAAATGTTTGACCCAAGTTAACCAGTTTAAAGGCAATGCTACCAAATTCTAATTGGATGTATGTAAACTTCTGACCCACTTGGAATGTGCTGAAAGTAAAAGCCTAAATAAATTATTCTTTCTACTATTTTTCTGACATTTCACATTCTTAAAATAAAGTGGAGATCCTAACTGACCTAAAACAGGGAATTTTTACTAGGATTAAATGTCAGGAATTGTGAAAAACTGAGTTTAAATGTATTTGGCTAAGGTGTATGAAAACTTCCGACTTCAACATTCCAACAGGACAATGACCCCAAGCATACAGCCAAAGCAACATTAGAATGGCTTTAGAAAAAGAACGTGAAAGTCCTTGAGTGGTCCAGCCAAAGCCCAGACTTGAATTCCATTTGGAAATCTGTGGAAAGACTTGAAGATTGCTGTTCGCCGCTCCCCATCTAATTTAATAGAGCTTGAGAAAATCTGCAAGGAGAATGGGTAAAAATCTCAAAATCCACATGTGCAAAGCTGATGAAGACATACCCAAGATGACTCAAAGCTGTAATCGCCGCCAAAGTTGCTTCTGCAAAGTATTGACTCAGGGTTGTGAATACTTATAGATATTTCTGTGTTTCATTTTCAATAAATGTACTAAAATGTTTAAACATGTTTTCACTTTGTCATTATGGGGTATTGTGTGTAGATGGGTGAGAATCTATTTTATCAATTTTTAATTCGGGCTGTAACACAACAAAATGTTGAATAAGTCAAGGGGTATGAATACTTTCTGTATGCACTTTACTACTACTAGTCTGCTAACTAATAACTACAAACACTACTTTATCAATCCAAACAAGGGAAACGGATTAATTCATTGACTATTGTTGAGGCCAGAATAATATTCTGAGTTCTCATATTTCGCAACACTTCTGAACAATTGATTACATTCCATAGAATAGTGGAATGTGCCCATGTATTACTTAACACAGATAGTACATAGCTTTGACTAGATTTGACACAGCCAAAGTGCTGAGGGAGCAGAATAAGTTGTTTTCTCTGTCTCCTCTCTCTCCACCCACCCTCTGTGGGGTTAATAACAACCGGATGCATCAGGTGAAAGGACCCGACTTCTGTTTTTTGACATTAATAAGGCGACATTGACTCCATCTTAACTCCTCCACATTTACTGGATTGGTTGAACAGTGCAGAAGAGAACCTCCCTCAACCATTTTTCCCCCTCACGTCAGGACCAGAAAGAACGAAACGCCTGCTAAGTTAGGTTATTCTCTCTACTGTCTGGGAGGGGTCTGAGTAGGGAGTGGAAAACTGAAAACTTCTGTTATTAACTGAGAGGTTTGGAACAAACACAGACACATGCATACATACACACAATGACATATGCACTATACACACAGTACTGTAGATATGTGGTAGTGGTGGAGTTGAGGCCTGAGGGTACAAGGTGGGTTGTGATATCTGTTAATGTATTGTAATGTTTTTTTGTATAAATTGTATAACTGCCTTCATTTCAGACCCCAGGAAGAGTAGCCTTGGCAGCAGCTAATGGGTATCCATAATAAATACAAATACAAACCCCTCTTTTTTTATTGGTCTATTAATTAATTTACAGGTGATGTCACCAGTCGGGCCAAAACTTCAGCCCACCAAAACAGGCTGGAATTTGAGGCTGTCTTTTCAAACAGCTCTTACACTAAGGGCATTTTTTTACAGTATTATTCCAACCTGGAAATATACAGGTAACTACCAAATAAAGTAAACACCAACATAGTGTCTTAACAGGCCACCAGAAGCCAGAACAGCTTCACTGCACCTTGGCATAGATTCTACAAGTGTCTGGAACTCTATTCTTCCACAATTCTGTGTTTTGTTGATGGTGGACAACACTTTCTCAGGCGCCGCTCCAGAGTCTTTCATAAGTGTTCATTTGGGTTGATATCTGTTGACTGCAACTGTCATGGTATGTGTTTTTTATGCTCATCAAACGATTCAGTGACCACTCGTGACCTGTGGATGGTGGGGGGCGTTGTCATCCTATGGGGGCATAGCCATGGTAGCCAAAATAATGGCCTGCCCAGCATTTTATACACGACCCTAAGCATGATAGGATGTTAATTGCTCAATTATCTCATGAAACCCACCTGTGTGGAAGCATCTGCTTTCAATATACTTTATATCCCTCATTTACTCAAGTGTTTCCATTATTTTGCCACTTAATAACTATATAAAACACAGAAAAAAATCACATTTTTAACTTCACTGGGCCTTTAATCCTACCACAAATGCCACTGGTTACACAACCCACAAGAAACAGTGTTTCTAATGTAGGCTGTCTTGTGTTATTTTGATTCGTTTTTAGTATTGTTTTTCCATGGATATTAGTGTCAGGAACTGGATTACTGCATACATGTGAGGACTTCGTTTGCATAAAATTATCTTTATTTTACGTCGTAATGTTATCACTCAATTATAATCCTCTTTTCCCCCACAATTCTCTCTGCCTGAAATGTACTTGTTTACCACTTAAGTCATCTTAATTTGGTTATTGCTAATTGGCGAATGACTTCATTGTAAAATTGTCAAAATCGGGACCCTTATTCATAAAGCCTCTCGGAGTAGGGGTGCTGATCTAGGATCAGTTTAGCCTTTCCATTATACTGAATAATGTGATATAGACAGAGGGGACCTGATCCTAGATCAGCACTCTTGAATATGGACCCTGATAGACTTATCCCACTCACCTATCCTGTGAAAGAGGTCATTCTGGCTCTAGTTTATACATTGAACTACATACTTTCTCTCTACATAATTAAATATAGCATTATTTAAATATGGAGCATGTGGTTGTGATCTTGAAAGAAAATAATTTATTCCCTATTGGCTGTTACAGCTGGGGTTACTGATCATTTTCAAATTAATGGGATTTTCCAATATAGGCTTATAGTCATATAGAGGGTAGACGGGTTATTGTGCATCCCAAATGACACCCTATTCCCTACAAAGTAGTGCGCTATATAGCAATTAGGATGCCATTTGGAAGTAACCTACTTGTAAGATCTATGGAGTGATTACATTCCCAGGTCAAAGGCTCTCTCACCCGAATCCAATTTAAACAACTCCTAGTCAAGTCTTAATATGTTCTCCAGCTATGCCCTTTTTGGTGCCCATTTCTTTAATGTGATATGGAGCGCTGTGACTGCTTTCATTATCGCATTAGACGATAAATTAATTTCCAAAAATAACCAAATGGATTCCCTTCTAATAATGAGTCTTATAGCTTTGCATAATTACTTATTCTGGCTTGACTGTCTGATTTGTTTGGGTGTTTGTTAATAAGAGATGGTTGGATGGAGACATCTGGGATTATCTAGTGGTCATTACTAATTTGTAGAGGCAGGCATTTCCCTGACCAGCCTAGAACTAGGATCCTTGCTAGCTGGGATCCCTGACCAGCCTAAAACTAAGGGTCCTTGCTATCTGGGCTCCTTGACCAGCCTAGAATTAGGGTCATTGCTATCTGGGACCTCTGACCAGCCCAGAACTAGGGTCCTTGCTATCTGAGGTCCTTGACCAGCTTAGAACTAGGGTTCTTCCTAGCTGGGATCCCTGACCAGCCTAGAAGTATGGTCGTTGCTATCTAGGATTTTTGACCAGCCTAGAACTAAGGTCCTTGCTATCCGGGTCCTTGCGACATCCCTACCCCATTGAAGTTGACATTTTAAAAGGGTTAGGGTTAGGGTAAGGGTTAAGGTAAGGGTTATGGTAAGGGTTAAGGTTAGGGTTAAGGTTAGGATTAGGGTAAGGGTTAAGGTTTGGATTAGGGTAAGGGTTAAGGTAAGGGTTAAGGTTAGGATTAGGGTAAGGGTTAAGGTAAGGGTTATGGTAAGGGTTAAGGTTAGGGTAAGGGTTAAGGATAGGATTAGGGTAAGGCTTAAGGTAAGGGTTATGGTAAGGGTTACGGTAAGGGTTAAGGTAAGGGTTATGATAAGGGTTATGATAAGGGTTAAGGTAAGGATTAGGGTAAGGGTTATGGTAAGGGTTAAGGTTAGGATTAGGGTAAGGGTTAAGGTAAGGGTTATGGTAAGGGTTAAGGTAAGGGTTATGGTAGGGCTAAGGTAAGTGTTAAGGTTAGGGTTATGGTAAGGGTTAAGGTAAGGGTTATGGTAAGGGTTAAGGTAAGGTTAGGGTTATGGTAAGGGTTAAGGTTAGGGTTATGGTAAGGGTTATAGTAAGGGTTAAGGTTAGGGTTATGGTAAGGGTTAAGTTAAGGTTAGGGTTATGGTAAGGGTTAAGGTTAGGGTTATGGTAAGGGTTAAGGTTAGGGTTATGGTAAGGGTTAGGGTTATGGTAAGGGTTAAGGTTAGGGTTATGGTAAGGGTTAAGGTAAGGGTTATGGTAAGGGTTAGGGTTATGGTAAGGGTTATGATAAGGGTTAAGTTAAGGTTAGGGTTATGGTAAGGGTTAAGGTTAGGGTTATGGTAAGGGTTAAGGTTAGGGTTATGGTAAGGGTTATGGTAAGGGTTAAGGTTAGGGTTATGGTAAGGGTTATGGTAAGGGTTAAGGTTAGGGTTATGGTAAGGGTTAAGGTAAGGGTTAAGGTAAGGGTTATGGTAAGGGTTAAGGTAAGGGTTATGGTAAGGGTTAAAGTTAGGATTAGCGTAAGGGTTAAGGTTAGGATTAGGGTAAGGGTTATGGTAAGGGTTAAGGTCATGGTAAGGGTAAGGGTTAAGGTAAGGGTTATGGTAAGGGTTAAGGTTAGGATTAGGGTAAGGGTTGAGGTAAGGGTTATGGTAAGGGTTAAGGTAAGGGTTAAGGTTAGGGTTATGGTAAGGGTTATGGTAAGGGTTATGGTTAGGATTAGGGTAAGGGTTGAGGTAAGGATTAGGGTAAGGGTTAAGGTTAGGATTAGGGTAAGGGTTATGGTAAGGGTTAGGGTTATGGTAAGGGTTAAGGTTAGGATTAGGGTAAGGTTTGAGGTAAGGGTTATGGTAAGGGTTAAGGTAAGGGTTATGGTAAGGGTTAAGGTTAGGGTAGCGACGTCCAAAGGATGCAGGATAGCACTAACCTTATAACTAGGACGCAGAGTTTTTCCCTGGTTGCAACGTCACATGGTCAGTAAAATGTCCTGGCCACACTGCTCTGACTCCCAACAGATTCATTATACATTGTGTGCTTTGGAGGTGACCCAAGAGATGCGACCCAAATAAACGACTTATACAGTCTAAAATAAATGGCACCATATTCTCTATATTATATAGTGCACTACTTTTGTCCAGAGCCCTACAGGTCCGGTTTTAAAAGTAGTGCACTATGTAGGGAATACAGTGCCATTTGGGAGGCAACCAGTGTTGATTTCTATTGGATCTGCGGTGTTGCTGCGCTGATGCAAAATTTCTGACCTAAAAAGGGATTGCTCATCACCCAGCTGATGCCAGTTAGGTGAGTTTAGGTGGACTGTCTGGAGCCATGGGTTTACTTTAGATAATGTCAGACGACTGCCCCATTTCTCTCGTCTGTCTGTCTGTCTGTCTCTGTCTCTGTCTCTGTCTCTGTCTCTCTCTATTCTACATCTCTGGAGGCAAAAAGGTGCGATTCCTATTATATTATATTCTATAGACTACTGATTGAGCTGCACTGTGGTGGGTCTATCTCAAATGAGATTTAATCACAGTGAGTTCCCGGTCAGCCACACTTCGAGAGAGACTGTGCAAAGTGTAATTAGACTGACTAAAGACCCTGATTGTCAGTGTCTGACTGGGAATCAGACCTGACTGATTGGCTGACTACTCTGTTACCCTGGGAACTAGACCTGACTCTGTGTGGCTGACTACTCTGTTACCCTGGGAACTAGACCTGACTCTGTGTGGCTGACTACTCTGTTACCCTGGGAACTAGACCTGACTCTGTGGCTGACTACTCTGTTACCCTGAGAATTAGACCTGACTCTGAGTGGCTGACTACTCTGTTACCCTGGGAACTAGACCTGACTGTGTGGCTGACTACTCTGTTACCCTGGGAACTAGACCTGACTCTGTGTGACTGACTACTCTGTTACCCTGAGAACTAGACCTGACTCTGTGTGGCTGACTACTCTGTTACCCTGAGAACTAGACCTGACTCTGTGTGGCTGACTACTCTGTTACCCTGAGAACTAGACCTGACTCTGAGTGTCAGACTACTCTGTAACCCTGGGAACCAGACCTAACTGAGTGGCTGACTACTCTGTTACCCTGGGAACCAGACCTGACTGAGTGGCTGACTACTCTGTTACCCTTGTTGTTTTACACTACTGAACTGAGCGGAGATGTACTGGCCTGGTTCAATGTGAAAGGAAAATATCTGGGTCAGCACAGTAGGGTTGTCATGACACCGGCATGGCGTTACTAGGGAGTAAGGAAGGAAAGGAAACAAAACGTGAAGCGGACTGAAAAACAGTCCTAATGCCTTAAATTGTCACCCAGAGTTACATTTGTTTATTTTGCAAGCCATATAGCACACAATATTTTACAAAAGTAGGTTTAAAGGACCTTAGATTGAATTTTGGTTAGTGTTTTTTTTCTTTCCCCAAAGAAAATGTGACAACACTACAGCACAGTCTGGTTGGGTCAGCAGGATAGTGGGAAGAAGGGATCCGGTTCAGTAGCTGTGCGATAAGGTTATGTCTGTGTGCGGTCCCAGGTCACTTCATCCTCAGTGTGGGGTCAGACCAGACCACCAGGTTATTAACACCCTGGAAGAGGAAAGACCAAACACAGTGCAAGTAGTCCTGGTAGCCATTTGATTACCTGTTCAGGAGTATTATGGCTTGGGGTTAAAAACTGTTGAGAAGCCTTTTTGAATTAGGTGCGCTAGATCAGGGTTGGAGAGGCTTTCCAGGCACAGAGTTGGAGAGCCCTGATGTAACCTATAGACCCCTTTCACTCCTATAGGCAGACCCACAGATGCACTGTAGACAGAAAATAGAGGCGTATGCACAAGTACCTATAGACATCACATTGAGCAAGTGGACTTTAGTGTCATTAGTCTTGTCCTGAAGGCAGATCTGAAAGATTTCCCCTTAAATAGGTCAACTGCAGAGTCAAAATTGGCAAGCTTTTTGGTCGTAGTTTAAGGTTTGGGTTAGGCATTAGGGTTTGCAGTGATAATGTTTAGGTTAAGGTTAGATTTAAATCAGATTTTATGACTGTGGTTATGCCAGCTAGTGACCAATCTGCAGAGTTGCCTCCAGAACAAGATGCATGATGAAAAACGCTAACCTGATCATTTATCACTCCAGTGTTAATCTGTAAAATTGTAATTATTCGCCTACCTCCTCATGCCTTTTGCACACAATGTATATAGACTCCCCTTTTTTTCTACTGTGTTATTGACTTGTTAATTGTTTACTCCATGTGTAACTCTGTGTTGTCTGTTCACACTGCTATGCTTTATCTTGGCCAGGTCGCAGTTGCAAATGAGAACTTGTTCTCAACTAGCCTACCTGGTTAAATAAAGGTGAAATAAAAATAAAAAAATAAAATAAAAACCTGCCCATGTTGATGCCCCTACCGTGCCCTACTAATAAAACCATACTGCAATTCTATTTGACCACAGGAACATTTTTTATTTTGTTTACTACTGCATGAACACTTGTAAGTTGAGGCCTTTAACCAAACTACTGGCTACGTACCATGGTCCTAAAACTCAAAGTACTTTCATTTTTCAAAGTGTTTATTCCTCTTGGTAATGGCCAGATATCATCCTCCTGTTTTGAAAGTTTCCAATAAGGCAGTGTTATATTGTGGGCAGCGTCGTTTTGCATTTACAGTAAAATATGAACCGTTTGTGAAGATTAAGTAGTTTTACTACATTTTCTCATGGAGGACTTGTTAAGATTCCATGGAGTCAACAATTTGTTGTTTAAGTTTATACTGTAATATGTCTGTCTGGCAGGAAAACCTTGTTAAGAAGGGAAAATGCGTTTTTCTGTCTCGTATTCAGGCACGTAACCACATTAAAATTGCTTATTTCTCTCTGAGGTGGTTTTTGAAGGGAAAAGTGCATTTTAGATCAGTACTACTTTGAATAATACCTATTGTTGGTGGAAAAATTCCCAGGACTACATAAAACTGAAAAAAATTATATATTTATCTGAAGATGGATATTTCTGTCGAAGTTATGCGCATGTATTTGTTACCGCCACATTTCCTAACTGTGGGCTCTGGACAATTGGCCCTGGTATTACACTATAGGGAATAGGGATGCCATTAGATATGCAGCCACAGGAGACCTCTTCTAACATTTCCTTTACTACCTCTAACCCCCCTGTCCTCCCCCAGCCCACCTGGCACCAGATCTCTCACTATAATACTATACCTCAGTATCTCTTTACTACCTCTAAACCCCTGTCCTCCCCCAGCCCACCTGGCACCAGATCTCTCACTATAATACTATACCTCAGTATCTCTTTACTACCTCTAACCCCCTGTCCTCCCCCAGCCCACCTGGCACCAGATCTCTCACTATAATACTATACCTCAGTATCTCTACAGTATCTCCAACCCCCCCTGTCCTCTGTATCTTAACTACAGCCTACCTGACACCAGATCTCTCACCCCCAGATCCACAGCTATGACATGCAGTTTCTGGCCATGGTGGGGCGTTTTCAATACATCTCCGGGCCGACGAGAAGGTCCTGCGGGTGTTCCCTGCCCCACGGTAACTTTATGGAGAACTTTGGCAACATATCTGGCACTCCTCTTACGACCAATGACATCAGCTCTGAAAACGATCTGATGTGAAAAGATCTGATGTGATTGGTCAAAAGACCAATTAATGGAAAAAATATCACAATGGGCTGCCTGTGTAAGTGCAGCCTATGCATATCCTTAACTTGGTCTTTCTGCATGTAACAGTCAATGTCTCGATACATCTGAATGATTCTGATAGTTTCTCCTTTTTTATTGACTAGTGATCTTGCTCCCAAGACCAATAAAGTGGAGGGAACCGGGTTCAACAGGGTTTCTGACCAATGCCAAGAGTCCTATGTCCACCCTCTCAGTGTTAATAGTATTGCATACTGAAAAAGTATTATGTCTAAGGCTTTACTCCCACAAAACATCAGACTTACATAAACCATTTTTTTTGTTTATTCGGAAGGGATATGTTTCCCTTCCCTATACACTCCCCCAGTGCAGCCCTTGAGTCTCTCTCTTTCTCTCGCTCTCTCTGCTTCTCCCCCTCCCTGTCTCTGTTTATTCCTGTAAGGGACAATGATATCCAGCCTTCATGACAACTAGTTAGTAGATGCCGCTGCTCTGCTCTGCTCCCCATGCCTGCGTGTTAGAAGAGGGGGATGAATCCGAGAAGCTGGAGACAAATGTTATTACTGGAGATATGAGGAAGGGAAGGATGTTGTGATGAGGGAGGGGGAGAAAAAGAGAGAGGCAGAGAGAGAGTAGCAGTGTGTAGAGGGGAGGGAAGGATGGTGAGAGAGGGATGAAGGGAGAGCGAGTCGGGGAAGCTTAGGGTAACCTTTGCTCTAGGCAATCGGTGTCAGGCGTTGTCATTCACTGTGATTGTAAAAAGCTCCTTATTTCAAGTCTGAGATCATAGTTAGAATAAAGGCTTACAGTTTCTTCGTAAAGTATTCATACCACTTGACTTATTCCACATTTGGTGGTGTTACAGCCTGAATTCAAAATGTATTAAACATATTTTTTTTCTCACCCACAATACCCCATAATGTCAAAGTGAAAACATGTTTTTAGAAATGTTTGCAAATTTATTGAAAATTAAATACAGAAATATCTCATTTACATACAGTACCATTCAAGGTGGGTTTTTTTAATTTGTTTTTTTTTACTATTTTCTACATTGTAGAATATGAGTGAAGACATCAAACTATGAAATAACACATATGGAATCATGTAGTAACCAAAATAGTGTTAAACAAATCAAAATAGATTTAAGATTCCTCAAAGTAGCCACACTTTGCCTTGATGACAGCTTTGCACACTCTTGGCATTCTCTCAACCAGCTTCATGATGTAGTCACCTGGAATGCATTTCAATTAACAGGTGTGCCTTGTTAAAAGTTAATTTGTGGAATTTCTTTGCTTCTTAATGTGTTTCAGCCAATCAGTTGTGTTGTGACAAGGTAGGGGTGGTATACAGTCGTGGCCAAAAGTTTTGAGAATGACACAAATATTAATTTTCACAAAGTCTGCTGCCTTAGTTTGTATGATGGCAATTTGCCTATACTCCAAAATGTTATGAAGAGGGATGTCAATGGTGTATTATAGTTCTTAAAACGAGAGCACTACATAAATCAAACGCACTCAAAAAAACGGAAAATGAAAGTAAAGCTCGCTGCAGGCCCCGGACTGGGGATCCTTGCCGCAGGCCCTAGACTGGGGACCCTCTCCGCAGGCCCCGGACTGGGGACCCTCGTCGCAGGCCCTGTACTGGGGACCCTCGTCGCAGGCCTCGGACTGGGGACCCTCGTTGCAGGCCCCGGACTGGGGATGCTTGTTGCAACCCCTGGACTGGGGACCCTCGTTGCAGGCTCTGGACTGGGGACCGTCGCTGGAGGCTCATGACTGTAGACCGTCGCTGGAGGCTCCGGACCGCGGATCGACACTGGAGGCTTCGTGCCATGGATCACCACTGGAGGATTCGTGTCATGGATCATCACTGGAGGCTCTGTGCCATGGATCATCACTGGAGGCTCTGTGCCATGGATCACCACTGGAGGATTCGTGTCATGGATCATCACTGGAGGCTTCGAACGTGGAGCCGGAACAGATCTCACCGGACTGAGGAGACATACTAGAAGCCTGGTGCGTGGAGCTGCCACAGGGCTTACCAGGCTGGGGAGACATACCAGATGCCTGGTACGTGGAATCAGAACAGGTCTCACCGGACTGAGGAGATGCACTGGAAGCCTGATGCGTGGAGCAGGCACCTGATACACTGGGCCGTGGAGGCGCACTGGAGGTCTCAAGCGGAGAGCTGGCACAACCCATCCTGGCTGGATGGTTACTTTCGCCCGGCAAATGCGGGGGCGCTAGCACAGGACGCACTGAGCTGTGCAGACGCACCGGAGACGCAGTGTGCAGAGCCGGCGCAGGATATCCTGGGCCGAAGAGACGCACAGGAGGCCAGGAGCGCTGAGCCGGCACCATCCGTCCTGGCTGGATGCCCACTCTAGCCCGGCCAATGCGAGGAGCTGGAATATAGTGCACTGGGCTGTGAACGCGCACTGGAGACACCGTGCGCTTCACCGCATAACACAGTACCTGTCCAATACCACGCTCCCAATCGTGAGCACGGGGAGTTAGCTCCGCCAACATATGTTTTGGGAATGGCCTCCCGGTCTTCCTTGCCCTGTGTAACGCTGGGCCCCTTTACTAGCTGCCTCCGCCTTCCTCGCTGCTTCCACCTGCTTCCACGGCAGGCGATCCTTTCCAGCCAGGATCTCCTCCCACGTCCAGGATCCCTTTCCTTCCAGAATGTCTTCCCATGTCCACTCTGTCTGCTCCTCCCGGCCACGCCGCTTGGTCTGTTTGTGGTGGGCTGTTCTGTCTCGAACGTCGTCTTGAAAATGAACGGACCAAGGTGCAGCGTGGTGAGCGTACATTTCTCTTTATTTTTAAATGTCGCCAACAAAACAATAAACAACAAAAACGAACGTGAAGCACCGTAAGACTATACATGCATTAAACGAAGACAACAACCCACAAATGAGAAAAGGAAAAAAGGCTGCCTAAGTATGATTCCCAATCAGAGACAACGATAGACAGCTGTCCCTGATTGAGAATCATACCTTGCCAAAAACAAAGAACCAGAAAGCATAGACTTTCCCATCGGAGTCACACCCTGACCAAACAAACATAGAGAATAAAAGGATCTCTACGGTCAGGGCGTGACATGTTTATTGAACTCTTTGGCCTGAAAGCAAAGCACTATGTCTGGAGAAAACCAGGCACATCTCATCACCCTTCTAACACCATCCCTACCGTGACGCAAGGTGGTGGCAGCATCATGCTATGGGGATGCTTTTCAGTGGCAGGAACTGGGAGAATGGTAAGGATAGAGAGACCACTGAATGGTGCCTAATCCAGGCAAATCCTTGAAGAGAACCTGCTTCAGAGTGGAAATGACCTTATATTGGGGCGAAGATTTATGTTCCAACAGGACAATAACCCCAAGCATACAACCAAAGCAGTGCTGGAATAGCTTCAGAACAGGAATGTGAAAGTCATTGAGTGGCCCAGCCAAAGCCCAGAATTGAATCCCATTTAGAAATCTGTTTAAAGACTTGAAGATTGCTGTTCACCGCCGCTCCCCATTTAACTTAACAGCTTGAGAAAATCTGCAAGGAAGAATGGGAGAAGATCCCCAAACCCAGATGTGCAAAGCTAATGCAGACATACCCAAGACGACTCAAAGTAGGTGCTTCTACAAAGTATTATCTTAGGTGTGAATACCTATGTCAATTATATTTTTCTGTATTTAATTTTCAATCAATGTGCATTTATAAACATGTTTTCACTTTGTGTGTAGATGGGTGAGAAAACAAATAAATATCATCCATTTTGAATTCAGGCTGTGACGCAAAAACAATTGAATAAGTGAAGGGGTATTAGTACTTTCTGAAGGCACTGTAGATGATTACAGAGTTATGATATCGATGACTAGGCTACTGAGCTGTATGTGTGTGTGTGCACGTGTGTGTGTTTCTGTACAGAGCGAAGTTATAATATTGATGACTAGGCTACAGGCTACTTTTGTGTGTGTGTGTTCGTAGAGGGCTATGGGGAGAGGGAAATGACGCAGACACAGAGTTGTTAACAGTATAATGAGTTAACAGAATAATGCCATGTCTCTGATTCACTACTAGAGGGGGTAAAGGGAGGGAACAATTAGGGAGACACGGGAAGCCTGGGACAAATTCAAAAAGAGGGGGAACAAGGATTTCAATTTCATGTGTAATGAAGGAGAGGATGGGTTGCGTAAGTGGGTGCGTCCCAAATGGCAACCTATTCCCAAAATAGTGCACTATTTTTGACCAGGGCCTGTCGGACTATAAAGGGAATAGGGTGTCATTTGGGACACACTGTGTCTGAAGAGTAGATGGTGAAGTTATCTTGCTATGGGTTGAGAATGAGAGCGGGGATACATTTGATTCTCATTTGCAGCACCCCTCAAAAATTTGAAGATAAAGCCTTGTTCAAAATAGCTTTTCAGAAATCACAAGTTGAGGGTTACATATTGGAGCTAAATGCTAACGATGAGCACTGTGAAGAAAATGAGAGAACATTGTCTTGAGGCGGTCAATTCTGTTCTTCGTTCTGTTTCGTGTCTCCAGTGTGTCTCTCGTCTTTAATTCCCTTTTTATTTTTACTCCCTCTCTCCCTCCCTGCTTAATATTAGGGGGGTTGTTAAACAAGAAAATCACAACAGCCAGCCAGTTAGATACAATCTTCATTTAGTCAATCGGAAAATGCTTCCGATTTATTTGAATTTTAAAACAAGCGAATGTTGAATATATTGAGTAGTTATGTAAGGATTGTGAAATTGACTTTCTTTGTTATTGTGTGTGTGTGTGTGTGTGTGTGTGTGTGTGTGTGTGTGTGTGTGTGTGTGTGTGTGTGTGTGCTCGGTATCCACAGAGCTCCCTCCAGAGGACCACCTGCTCCAAAATACAATATGAAAAACTACAAGTGTGACATGATCCTTCTAACGAGTCCTTTCCTTTCCATCCTCATACACAGGCATGCGTGCACACACAATAAACCTCACTATTTTATTGTGTTACCATTTTCTTTTCATCTATATGTTTATTTTCTACTTTTTAGTTACATTGTTGGGAAAGTGTTCATAAGGTAGGATTTCACTGTAAAGTTTACACCAGTTGTATTCGGCGCATGTGACAAAACCTATTTTATTTTATTTGACACTCGTTTTCTGTTTCAATGGCTGCGTTTTCACAGGCAGCCTAATTCTGATATTTTTCCACTAATTGGTCTTTTGACCAATCGGATGAACTCTTTTGCCAAAAGACCAGAATTGGGCTGCTTGTGTAAAGGCAGCCAATGTCAGCGAGTACAACTTTTGCATCCGCCTTATCAACTACAGAATCAGATGGGGCTTGACAGAAAAATTGTTTTAGCACTGTTTCCTACTGTATTGGAATGCATACGAGGTATGTGTGATTTCAATCTTTTGTGAGCGATAACGTTTTGACTAGTTTCCCATATTTATAGAATTTTTATAAAGAAAATGCCTGTGAGGATTGTGTCTGAAAATGTTGTTTCTAAACCCCCTTCAGAAACAGCCATCCAGCCAGTCAGCCAAAATGCAGACCCCCCTCCTCCTCATGCCCCATGAGCCTCTTCTCTCCCCAGCAGAATATATCCCTTCCATTTGTGGTTAATGTTAATTCCATTTACCAGTCAATCCTGCATTAACATGCCATCATACAACCATTGTGTTTTTGAATAGCACTTTTCTTACTCCCATTTGGCAAGGAATGCATTGTATAATTGGACACATAATAGGAACATGAAAATAGATAAGGGCCTTATTATTTTTGCTGTACAATGATTGACTGGTGGCGTATCTATTTTGAGTATATTTCTGAATATGAAATGTTTAAGTTTGATAGGTTGAGAGGAAGAGATGTTTCTCCCACCAGGCTGATAATCTATGGTTAGGTGTTTGCTGACTTTTAAAACATGAAGTAGGGATGCACCGATATTGCATTTTTGTCCGATAACGATGTTCAATATTTTCCTTGCCCAAAAAACCTGATACCGATAACCGATATAAACTATTTTAGTGGCCTTTTAAGCATTCTAGTACAGTTAAATAGTTAACACACACACACAGGGACGCAGCGGTCTAAGATACTGGATCTCAGTGCAAGAGTCCCTGGTTCGATTCCAGGCTGTATCACATCTGGCCGTGATTGGGAGTCCTGGTGCACAATTGGCCCAGTGTCATCCGGGTTTGGCTAGGGTAGGCCATCATTGAAAATAAGAATTTGTTCTTGACTGACTTGCCTAGTTAAATAAAGTTTACACACACACCACACTGAGCAACAAGTTATTTAGTTGGCATTTACGTATGTTCCCATTACCAGTAAAGCATAATCAAATTTCTTTCACTTACTTGCTGTGCTGTTTCATTGTTCATTTGTTCAGTCGTTCTCAACCAGGATTTCATCATACATGTCAAGAAGTGTTTCAGCTCTGTCTGTCTGTGGCCTCTCTTCCCCGGTGTTCACTGTCACTGTGTCCGTTTCCATCTTGTCCACCTCTGTCTGTCTGTGGCCTCTCTTCCCCGGTGCCCACTGTCACTGTGTCCGTTTCCATCTTGTCCACCTCTGTCTGTCTGTGGCCTCTCTTCCCCGGTGCCCACTGTCACTGTGTCCGTTTCCATCTTGTCCACCTCTGTCTGTCTGTGGCCTCTCTTCCCCGGTGCCCACTGTCACTGTGTCCGTTTCCATCTTGTCCACCTCTGTCTGTCTGTGGCCTCTCTTCCCCGGTGCCCACTGTCACTGTGTCCGTTTCCATCTTGTCCACCTCTGTCTGTCTGTGGCCTCTCTTCCCTGGTGTTCCCACTGTCACTGTGTCCGCCTCTCTTTCCATCTTGTCCACCTCTGTCTGTCCGTGGCCTCTCTTTCCCCCTGGTGCCCACTGTCACTGTGTCCGTTTCCATCTTGTCCACCTCTGTCTGTCCGTGGCCTCTCTTCCCCCGGTGCCCACTTTCCTGTGTCCGTTTCCATCTTGTCCACCTCTGTCTGTCCGTGGCCTCTCTTCCCCGGTCCCACTGTCACTGTGTCCGTTTCCATCTTGTCCACCTCTGTCTGTCTGTGGCCTCTCTTCCCCGGTCCCACTGTCACTGTGTCCGTTTCCCTCTTGTCCAGCTGTGTCTAACATTTCACGTAAACCCTGTTTCTTGTCTGCATCGAAGTAGCGGTTATTGTACCTAGCATCGAGCGTGGTGGTGACACGGTAAAGAGGCTCAGAGAGAATACCACCAAATCGCTTGTTCACAGCCTCCAGTACTTTTGTAAGTTTTAAACCCATGGTCTGTGTCGGCAGTTTTGTTGAGCAGGCGTTTCAATGCCATGACAGAGGGTATCACGTCTGCTGCAGACGCAGTTGATGAGCTTATTTCTCCAGTCAATTGTTCGAACGCACTAGGAGTGTGTTTATGTTTCCACGTTTCAAACATGTTCTCAAATGCCATTGAAATGGCAGCAGCAGTATGAGAACCAGCACATTCTTGAGCATGCAATACAGCTTTCCTCAGTACCAAATCCTCATCGACCCACTGTGCTGTCAGACTCCGCATGCTCATGGGGCTGTCATCGCTGGTCCCAATGTCGGTTGTGAAGCTAATAGCAGTGACGCCCATAGCAAGTAGCTCATGTACGTGTTTCAACAATACTGTGTAACTCCGGTAGGGCAACATCTGAAAAATAGCTCAGACTTGGTAGTGTGTGCCGGTGCTCAACCAGTTGGCGAAAGCCAACATCCACGACAGAGAACGTTTGATTGTCAAGGGCAATGAATTCCATTATATTGGCATTAATGGATTTCACCTTTGAGTTGTCTTGACATTTTTAGCTAATATCGTGCATCCCTAACATCACGTTGTTTTTCCGCAAACTGAAAGCATTTAGAGGTTGAATAATTTGCCAGTGCATAATCACTGTGTGTGTTGTGTGTGTGTGTGTGTGTGTGTGTGTGTGTGTGTGTTAATTCCAGTCTAAATATCTCCAGCAGTTTAAGGTATCTGTGTTTTCTTAAGCTTTCCAGCCTGACTGGGGGCCATCTCCATATTGCCAGACAGAAAACCTTCCACTCTCTGGGTTGTGTTTCAAATGTCACCCTAATCCGTATGGGTCCTAGTAAAAAGTAGTGCACTACATAGGGATTAGGGTGCCATTTGGGACTTGGCTTCTGTTCCAAATGCATCTGTTTAGAACCTGGCAGCTCTGACACGAGAAGTGAGATTCTACTGAGATTGCTAGATGCAGCATTTTAATTATTTCAGGACGATTCTTTGTGCTTCAAGTTTGACAACTTGGCTTTTATAACTGTCTTATTAGTGACTGAGCTCTCATCACTCCTCCTCTTCCCTCCTTCCATTCCCTCTTCTCTCTCTTTATTGTTCTCTCTTTCTTTTCTCATCTCCCTCCCTCCCTCCATCTCTCCCTGCCTCGGTCCCTCTCTCCAGGAACGGACACGGCTTTGAGATGTTCTGTCTACCGACTGACAGCGCGACGACGGTGGACGACGTCTGCATATAAGGTAGCGTGATAAACTGGGGGGCCAAAAGCTACATGACTACCTGAAAACTACCACGCGCACACACACACACACACACACACACACACACACACACACACACACACACACACACACACACACACACACACACACACACACACACACACACACACACACACACCTCAGATCCTTCCTTCTCACAACACAACTGATTGGCTCAAACGCATTAGAAGGAAAGAAATTCCACAAATTAACTTTTAACAAGGCTGTTAATTAACTGTTAATTTAAATGAATTCCAGGTGACTACCTCATGAAGCTGGTTGAGAGAATGCCAAGAGTGTGCAAAGCTGTCATCATGGCAAAGGGTGGTGTAGTGGCTTCCTTTCCTCTTGACCATAGCCACTGCCCAAGCCTGAAGCGGGGTTGTTTGGTACGCATACAGTCCACACTCAAGGTTTCCAAAAGGCAAAACATTCAATGACATCCAGGGATATGGTGCAACAAAAATGTTTATTCTGCTTATATCCAACAAAGAAATTATTCTCCAATCAACTTAAAGCATAGATTACTTGATATGGAAAATACATAATATGACCTGTCTTTATGTATGTTTGTATGGTCAAAAAACTATACCGCTCCCGCATCCAGCGAGGACCCCCCCCCCCGAAGGCTCATCTTCCTGCCTTTATTCTAACACACTTACCACAATACAATGAAAGAGGGGGGGCAAATATAATATCAGGTAAATCTAAATCATAAAGGTACATACCTAATATTTCATCATGTACATTAATATTTAATATATTTACACAAATGTACATGGAGCTCGGTATGTTCAGTCTTTTAAACAAATATGTCCAAATCGGCTCTAACAGGTGGAATCTATATTTTTCGGCTCTAACAGGTGAAATCTATATTTTTTTGTTTACTACTTTATTCCATATGTGTTATTTCATAGTTTTGATGTCTTCACTATTATTCTACAATGTAGAAAATAGTCTAAATAAAGAAAAGCCTTTGAATGAGTAGGTGGGTCCAAACTTTTGACTGTTACTGTAAATATACTGAACAAAAATATAAATGCAACATGCAACAACCCGTCGTCCGGTTTAGGGGAGGGTTTCGCCGGCCGGGATGTCCTTGTCCCTTCGCGCTCTAGCGTCTCCTTGCGGCGAGCCAGGTGCATGCATGCTGACTTCGGTCACCAGCAGTATGACACATTGGTGCGGCTGGCTTCCGGGTTAGGCGAGCAGTGTGTCAAGAAGAAGTGCGGCTTGGCGCGGTCATGTCTCGGGGGGCGCATGGTTCTCAGCCTTCACCTCTCCCAAGTCCGTATGGGAGTTGCAGCGATGGGACAAAACTGTAACTACCAGTTGGATATCACAAAATTAGGGAGAAAAAGGGGTAAAAAGTACCCCCAAAAAATGTTTTTAAAAATGGGCCTCACAATGAGCCTCATGATTTCATCACGGTATTTTGTGCATTCAAATTGCCATCAATAAAATACAGTTGTGTTCTTGTCCTTAGCTTATGCCTGCCCATACCATAACCCCACTGCCACCATGGGGCACTCATAACGTTCATAACGTTCATAACATTGACATTGGCAAACTGCTCACCACCATGGGGCACTCATAACGTTCATAACATTGACATTGGCAAACTGCTCACCACCATGGGGCACTCATAACGTTCATAACATTGACATTGGCAAACTGCTCACCACCATGGGGAACTCTGCGGTTGTGAGGCTGGTTGGACGTACTGTAAACTTCTCTAAAACAATGTTGGAGGCAGCGTATGGTAGAGAAATTAACATTCAATTCTCTTGCAACAGTTCTGGGGGTTATTCATGCAGTCAGCATGCCAATTGCCCGCTCCCTTGACATCTGTGGTATTGTGTTGTGTGACAAAACTGCACATTTTAGAGTGGCCTTTTATTGTCCCCAGCACAAGATGCAACTGTGTAATGATCATGCTGTTTAATCAACATCTTGATATGCCACACCTGTCAAGTGGATTGATTATCTTAGCCAAGGAGAAATGCTCAATAACAGAGATGTAAACAAATGAGTGCACCACATTTTAGAGAGATACGCTTTTTGTGCGTATGGAACATTTCTGGGATCATTTATTTCAGGGACCATTCATATATTATATATTTTTCAGTATGAGAAACACTGTGTTTATGAATGACTGAAAAACACACGTCTGTTTTTAATTGTTAATGTCAGTGCCAGTTTGGCTGCACATAGCTCTGTGACACAAAAAACGACAAAGGTGATCGGATGACACAGACAGACACTGTGATGGTTAGAGTATGTTGTTATACAATACAGCTGTCCTGGCCTGGTCTGCAGTGCAGCTTAGCCCCACTGACACGGACACATCACTCTTAGACACACACACACACAGCCACAAATCACTCAGGGCCCTGTGAAGGGAAGCACATTCTCCCTGTCCCCTGCCAAGAACCTCCCTGTTGCTGCCATCCCTCATCACTCCTACACACGCACACACACACACGCACACGCACACGCACACACACACACACACACACACACACACACAAACACACACACACACACACACACACACACACACACACACACAGACACACAGACAGACATGGCCAGGGTTACTGTCTGCTCTACTGTCAGTTTGCCTTGGCCAGGCGTAGCGCTAGTGCTCCGGGCAACGGGTACTCACACACACAAAATATGACATCTACACACACACACACGCGCACAATTGGGCATGCACACACTGAAAGAGGCACACAAATATACACATAGACAGACAGATGGACACACGTTAGCGAACAAAGGAAGGCAGATGTCACGTGACCTGGGTGGTCGAGTGGGCAATCAAATTCAATCAATCAAATGTATTTATAAAGCCCTTTTTACATCAGCCGATGTCACAAAGTGCTTATACAGAAACCCAGCCTAAAACCCCAAACAGCAAGCAATGCAGAAGTAGAAGCACGGTGGCTAGGAAAAACTCCCTAGAAAAGCAGGAACCAAGGAAGAAACCTAGAGAGGAACCAGGCTATGAGGGGTGGCCAGTCTGGCTGTGCCGAGTGGAGATTATAACAGTACATGGCCAAGATGTTCAAACGTTCATAGATGACCAGCAGGGTCAAATAATAATAATCAAAGTCAGCACCTCAGGAGTAAATGTCAGTTGGCCTTTCATAGCCGATCATTCAGAGATAGAGACAGCAGGTGCGGTAGAGAGAAAGAGTCGAAAACAGCAGGTCCGGGACAAGGTAACACATCCGGTGAACAGGTCAGAGTTCCATAGCTACAGGCAGAACAGTTGAAACTGGAGCAGCAGCAAAACCAGGTGGACTGAGGACAGCAGGGAGTCATCAGGCCAGGTAGTCCTGAGGCATGGCCCTAGGGCTCAGGTCCTCCGAGAGAAGAGGGAAAGAGAGAGCAGGTTTGCTGTGGTTTCCAATTCGGCCCATTATCTTTCCTACTGTCTCTCCTTTATCCAATAAAAACCATAAGCCAACAGAATGTAAAGAAATATATATTGTATTATTATTACGCCAGTAGACTAGACCAGGGTTGCTAGTACATGTTGTTTAAGTCAAAGCTTAAAATAAGTGTTCACCAAACACAGGGCGGGACCTAAGTTGGCGAAAGCCGAACTTTATGCAAATACTTGCCGATATCGCGGCACGATTGACCAATCACAGCTCACGGTAGCTTCCAGTCTTTTCTGGAATTGGAATTGTTGATAACATGCCCTACCTAGCACTGCTTCTCTTCTCTGGTTCTAGGCCTCGAGGCTGAGCACGCAGCCATGCTGCTCTGGAGCACCACCTGCTGGCGCCAGCTGCAGGTGCTGCCCTGCCGCAGCCTCACCGTCACCCAGATGGCCTTCTCCCCCAACAGACACTTCCTATTGGCCATGTCCCGTGACGGGACCTGGTCGCTATGGAGACGGGACAACCCCGCGGTTACCCATACAGACACAGGTGAGCTGAGGGGTCATGTCGTGTCATGTCTGTATCCTTCGTTGTTGATTTAATTTTTTTACTGGTCACAGGATTTTTGTTTTCATTTTGTTTTCTCCCTGCTTTAGGAGTTAGCTTAGGTTAATATCAAGGTTTTAAGCAGCCATTAGCTAGTTTTGTTCAAGTTAACCTAGGGATAGTTCAAATCAAATTAATGAGATAAAATGTTATTTGTCACATGCGACAAATACAACAGGTGTAGACCTTACAGTGAAATGCTTACTTACGAGCCCGTAACCGACAGTGCAGTTTTAAAAAATACAGATATGAATAAGAGATAAAAGTAACAAGTAATTAAAGAGCAACAGTAAAAAATAACTATATATACAGGGGGGTGTCGGTACAGAGTCAATGTGTGGGGGCACCGGTTAGTTGAGGTAGTATGTACACGTAGGTAGAGTTAATTAAAATGACTATGCATAGATGACAACAGAGAGTGGCAGTGGTGTGGAGGGGGGGGGTGCAATGCAAATAGTCTGGGTAGCCATTTGACTAGATATTCAGGAGCCATATGGCTTGTGGGTAGAGGCTGTTTAGAAGCCTCTTGGACCTAGACTTGGCGCTCCGGTACCGCTTTCCATGTGGTAGCGGGAGAACAGTCTATGACTGGGGTGGCTGGAGTCTTTGACAATTTTTAGTGCCTTCCTCTGACATCGCCTTGTATAGAGGTCCAGGATGGCAGGAAGCTTGGCCCCAGTGATGTACTGGGCCGTTCGCACTACCCTCTGTAGTGCCTTGCGGTCGGAGGCCGAGCAGTTGCCATACCAGGTAGTGATGCTACCAATCAGGATGCTCTCGATGGTGCAGCTGTAGGACCTTTTGAGGATCTGGGAAGCCATGCAAAATCTTTTCAGTATCCTGAGGGGGAATAGGTTTTGTCGTGCCCGCTTCACGGCCGTCATGGTGTGTTTGGACCATGTTAGTTTGTTGGTGATGTGGACACCAAGGAACTTCAAGCTCTCAAACTGCTCCACTGTAGCATCATCAATGAGAATGGGGGCGTGCTCGGTCCTCTTTTTCCTGTAGTCCACAATCATCTCCTTTGACTTGATCACGTTGAGGGAGAGGTTGTTGTCCTGGCACCACACGGCCAGGTCTCTGACCTCCTCCCTATAGGCTGTCTCGTTG